>NW_027523578.1:0-45026 GCF_052094955.1 Ictidomys tridecemlineatus
AAGTATCTAACAGAGAGCAGATGTTGCAGACAGGTGTAGAATAATCGTTGCAGAGAGAAGAGTTTGGAGACTGGGGTGCTGAAGGCCTGTTACAGTGAGCAGAGTTTGGAGACTAAGGTGCAAAAGGCCTGTTAAAGAGAGCAGAGTTTGAAGACTGGGGTGCAGAAGGATTGTTATAGAGAGCAGAGTTAGGATACTGGGTGGCAGAAGGATCTTACAGAGAGCAGAGTTTTTAGACTGAGGTGAAGGAGGACTGTTACAGAGAGCAGTGTTTTGAGACTGGGGTACAGAGGGATCGTGCAGAGAGAGGAGGTTTGAGATTGAGGTGTAGAAGGACTTTTACAGAGAGCAGAGGTTGGAGACTGCGGTGCAGAAGCACTGTTACACGGAGCAAATTTTGGAGCCTGTGTTGCAGAAAGATCTTACATAGAGCCGAGTTTGGAGACTGAGGTGCAGAAGGACTGTTACAGAGAGCTAAGGTGGGAGTCTGGGTTGCAGAAGGATTGTTGCAGAAAGCAAAATTTTCAGACTGAGGTTAAGAAGGACTGTTGCAGAGAGCAGATTTTGGAGACTAGGTTGCAGAAAGATCGTTACAGAGAGCAGAAGTTGTAGACTGGGGTGCAGAACAACTGCTACAGAGAGCAGAGGTTGGAGACTGGGGTGCAGAAGGCCTGTTACAGAGAGCAGAGTTCTGAGACTTGGGTGCAGAAGAACTTTTACAGAGAGCAGAGTTTTTTAGACTGGATTTAAAAGGATATTACAGAGAGCAGAGGTTTGGGACTGTGGTGCAGAAGGACGGTTGTAGAGAGCAGATATTGGAGACTGCAGTACAGAAGGACTGTTGTAGAGAGCTGAGGTTGGAGACTAGGGTACAAAAGGACTTTTTCAGAGAGCAGATGTTGGAGACTTTTGTTCAGAAGGACTTTTGCAGAGAGCAGAATTTGGAGAATGGGGTACAGAAAGTCTTTTGCAGAGAGCAGAGTTTGGAGACTGAGGTTCAGATGGACGGATAATGAAAGCAGAGGTTGGAGAGTGGCGTGCAAAAAGACCTTTACAGAGAGCAGAGTTTGTAGACTGTGGTACAGAAGGACTATTACAGAGAGCAGAGTTTGGAGACTGGGAGCAGAAGGATTGTTGTGGAGTACAGAGGTAGGAGACTGGAGTGCACCAGGACCGTTGCAAAAAGAAGAGGTTGGAGACTGGCGTGGAGAAGGAATATTACAGAGAGCAGATTTTGGAAACTGGGGTGTAGAAAGATCTTTCAGAGACCAGAGTTTGGAGACTGAGTTTCAGAAGAATTGTTGAAGAGAACAGAAGCTGGAGACTGGGGTGAAGAAGGATCGTTGCAGTCAGCAAAGTTTCCAGACTCAGATGCAGAAGGAGTTTTACACAGAGCAGAGGTTGAAGAATGAGGTGAAGAAGGACAGTTACAGAGAGCAGATGTGGGAGACATGGGTGCAGGACTGATACAGAAAAGAAGTTGGAGACTGAGGTACAGAAGGACTGTTTCAGAGAGCAGAGGTTGGAGACTCGGGTGTAGAAGGACTATTGCAGAGAGCAAGTTTTCAGACTGAGGTATAGAAAAACTGTTGAAGAGAGCAGATGTTGGAGATCTGGGATGCACAAGGACTGTTGCAGCGAGCAGAGGTTGGAGACTGGGGTGCAGAGGGATCGTTGCAGAGAGCAGAGGTTGGAGACTGGGGTGCAGAAAGCCTTTTACAAAGAGCAGAGTTTGGATACTGAGGTGCATTAGGACTGTTACAGAGAGCAGAGATTCTAGACTGGGGTGCAGAAGGACTGTTGCAGAGCAGAATATGGAGACTAGGGTGTAGAAGGACTATTACAGATTGCAGAGGTAGTAGACTGGGGTGCAGAAGCATCATAAAGAAAGCAGAGTTTGAAGACTGAGGTGGAGAAGGACTGTTGCAGAGGGCAGAGATTGGAGACTGGGGTCCAGAAGGACTGATACAGAGGGCAGAGTTGGGAGACTGTTGTGCAGAAGCATCTTAGAGCAAGCGAGGTTTGCAGACTGAGGTGCAGAAAGACTGTTACAGAGAGCAGAGGTTGGAGACTGGGGTGCAGAAGGACTGTTATAAAGACCAGAGTTTGGAGACTGGGAAGCAGAAGGACTGTAGCAGAGTACAGAGGTTTGAGACTGGGGTGTAGCAGGACCGTTGCAGAAAGTAGAGGTTGAAGACTAGCGTGGAGAAGAAATATTACAGAGAGCAGATTTTAGAAACTGGGGTGCAGAAAGATTTTTCAAAGAGCAGAGGTTGGAGACTTAGGTGCAGAAGGATCCTTGCAGAGAGTAGGTGTTGGAGACTGGGGTGCAGAAGAATTGTTTAGAGAGCAGATGTTGGAGACTGGGATTCAGAAGAACTCTTGCAAAGAGCTGAGTTTGAAGACTGAGGTGGAGAAGGACTGTTCCAGAGAAAGTGGTTGGAGAATGGGGTACAGAAGTATCGTTGCAGAGAGCAGAGCTTTAAGACTGAGGTACAGAAAGATCCTTGCAGAGAGCAGAGGTGGAGACTTGGCTGCAGAAGGACTGTTACACAGAGAACACGTTGCAGACTGAGCTGGCGAAAGAATGTTGCAGACAGCAGCGGTTGGAGACTGGGGTGCATAAGGACTGTTGCAGAGAGAAGAGTTGGATATGAGGTGCAGAAGGACTGTTACAGAGAGCAGAGTATGTAGACTGGGAAGCAGAAGGACTGATAAAGAAAGCAAAGGTTGGAGACTGGTGTGCAGAAGGACTGTTACAAAGAGCAGAGTTTGGAGAATGCGGTACAGAAAGACTGTTACCAAAAGCAGAGTTTGACAACCGGTGTGCAGAAAGAGTGTTGGAAAGAACAGAGGTTGGAGACTGAGGTGCAGAAGGACTGTTACAGAGAGCAGAGTTTTTAGACAATGTTTCAGAAAGATCTTACAGAGAGCAGAGTTTGTAGACCGAGGCGCATCAGGACTGTTAAAGAGAGCAGAGGTTGGAGACTGGGGTTCAGAAGGCCTGTTATGGAGAGCAGAGTTTGGAGAAGGGCTCCAGAAAGACTGTTACTGATGGCAGAGTTTGGAGACTTGGTTGCAGAAGGGTTTTCCAGAGAGCAGATGTTGGAGACTGAGGTGCAGAAGAACTTTTACAAAGAGTAGAGTTTGGAGACTGAGTTTCAGAAGGATCTTTGCAGAGAACAGAGGTTGGAGACTGGGGTACAAAAGGATCGTTGCAGTCAGCAGAGTTTCCAGAATGAGATCCAGAAGGACTCTTACACATATCAGAGGTTGAAGACTGAGGTGAAGAAGGACAGGTACGGAGAGCAGAAGTGGGAAACAGGGGTGCAGGACTAATACTGAGCACAAGTTGGAGACTGAGGTACAGAAGGACTGTTACAGAGGGCAGAAGTTGGAGACTCAGGTGCAGAAGGATAATTGCAGAGCGTAGAGTTTTCAGACTGAGGTACAGAAGAACTGTTGCAGAGAGCAGATGTTGGAGATTGGGGTGCAGAAGGACTGTTGCAGCGAGCAGAGATTGGAGACTGGGGTGCAGAAGGACTGTTGCAGATCATTTTATAAAGACTAGGGTGTAGAAGGACTGTTCCAGAGAGCAGAGGTTAGAGATTAAGGTGCAGAAGGACTGTTGCAGAGATCAGAGGATGGAGACTGGGTTTGAGAAGGACAGTTGCAGAGAGCAGATGTTGGAGACTGGGATGTAGAAAGAATATTGCAGAGAGCAGTATTTAGAGACTGGGGTGCATATGGACCATTGCAGACTCAGAGGTTGCAGACTGAAGTGCAGAAGGACTGATACAGACAGCAGAGTTTCGAGAATATGGTGCAGAAGGACTGATACAAAAAGCAGAGTTTGGAGAATGTGGTGCAGAAGGACCCTTAAAGAGAACAGAGTTTGGAGACGGCGGTAGAGAAGGACTGTTACAAAGAGCAGAGTTTGGAGACAGGTGTGCAAAATTATCTTACAGGGAGCATAGATTGTAGACTGGGGTGCAGAAGGACTGTTGCAGAGCAGATCATGGAGACAAGGGTGTAGAAGGACTATTACAGAGAGCATAGGTTGTAGACTGGGGAGCAGAAGCTTCATACAGACAGCAGAGTTTGGAGACTGAGGTGCAGAAGGACTGTTACAGAGAGCAGAGATTGGAGACTGGGGTGCAGAAGAACTGATACAGAGGGCAGAGTTGGGAGACTGGTGTGCAGAAGCATCTTACAGCGAGCGAATTATGGAGACTGAGGTCCAAAAAGACTGTTGCAGAGAGCAGAGGTTGGAGACTGGGGTGCAGAAGGACTGTTAAAGAGAGCAGAGTTTGGAGACTTGGGTTCAGAAGGCCTGTTACAGAGAGAAGAGGTTGGAGACTGGAGTGCAGAAGGCCTCTGACCGAGAGCAGAGATTGGAGACTGAGGAGCAGAAGGACAGTTTCAGAGAACAGAAGTTGGAGACTGGGGTGAATAAGGACCGTTGCTGAGAGAAGAGGTTGGAGACTGATGTGCAGAAGGACTTATACAGAGAGCACAGGTAGGAAACTGGAGTGCAAAATGAATGTTGCAGAGAGCAGAGGTTTGAGACTGGGGTGCAGAAAGACTTTTAAAGAGAGCAGAGCTTGGAGAGTGGGTTCAGAATAACTTATTGAGAAAGCAGATGTTGGAGACTGGGGTGCAGAAAGACGGATAAAGCAAGCAGAGGTTGGAGACTGCGGTACAGAACGACTGCTACAGAATGCGGAGGTTTGAGAATGGGGTGCAGAAGGACTGTTGCAGAGAACAGAGGTTGGAGACTGCGGTGCAGAAGCACCTTTGCAGAGAGCAGAGGTTTGAGACTGAGGTGCAGAATTATTGTTACAGAGAGCAGAGTTTAAAGACTGGGGTGCAGAAAGACTGTTTCAGTGAGCAGAGTTTGCAGACTGGGTTTCAGAAGGGTCTCACAGAAAGAAGAGGTTGGAGACTGATTTACAAAAGGACTGTTACAGCGAGCAGAGTTTTTAGACTGAGGTACAGAAGAACTGTTGCAGAAAGCAGGTATTGGAGACTGGGTGAACAAGGCTGTTTCAGTGAGCACAGGTTGGAGACAGGGTGCAGAAGGATCGAAGCAGAGAGCAGAGGTTGGAGACTGGGGTGCAGAAAAATTGACAAAGACAGAAGAGGTTGGAGACTTGGGTGCAGAAGGCCTGTTACAGAGAGCAGAGTTTGGAGACTGGGGTGCAGAAGGACTATTACAGAGAGCAGAGTTTGGAGACTGGGTTGCAGAAGAATCTTACAGAGATCAGAGGTTGGAGACTGAGGTGCAGAAGAACTGTTGCAGAGAGTAGAGTTTGGAGACCTAGGTGCAGAAGGACCGTTGCAGAGAGCAGAGCTGGGAAACTGAGGTGCAGAATGATTGATAAAGAGAGCAGAGGTTGGAGCCTGGGGTGCAGAAGGCCTGTTACAGAGAGCAGAGTTTGGAGATTGCAGTACAGAAGGACTGTTACAGAGAGCAGATGTTGCAGACTGTGGTGCAGAAGGACTGTTGAAGAGAACAGCAGTTGGAGACTGGGGTGCATAAGGACCGTTGCTAAGAGAAGAGGTTGGAGACTGATGTGCAGAAGGATTGTTACAGAGAGCATAATTTGGATACTGAGGTGCAGAAGGACTGTTACAGAGAGTAGAGTTTGGAGACTTGGGTGCAGAAGGACAGATACAGAGAGCAGAGGTTGGAGACTGGGGTACAGAAGGAATGTTGCAGAGTGCAGAGTTTTAAACTGACGAGCAGAAAGACTGTTGCAGAGAGCAGAGTTTGGAGACGGGGTGCAGAAGGACTGTTACAGGGAGCAGAGGTTGAAGCCTGTGGTACAAAAGGACTGATACAGAAAGCAATGTTTGGAGACGGGGATGAAGAAAGTCCATTACAGAGATCAGAGGTTGGAAAGAGGTGTGAAAAAGTATCTTACAGGGACCAGAGGTTTGAGTCTGTGGTGTAGAAGGAGTGTTGCAGAGAGCAGAGGTTGGAGATTGGGGTGCAGAAAGACTGTTGCAGAGAGCATAGGTTAAAGACTGTGGTGCAGAAGGACTGTTACAGAGAGCAGAGTTTGGACACTGGGGTGCAGGTCTGATACAGAAAGCAGATGTTGGAGACTGGGATGCAGAGTTATTGTTGCAGACAGAAGAGGTTGGAGACTGGGTTTCAGAAGGACTGCTGCAGAGAGCAGAATTTGGAGACTTACGTGCAGAAGGACTGTTACAGAAGCAGAGGTTTGAGACTGGGATGCAGAAGGACTGTTGCAGAGAACAGAGGTTGAAGACTGGGGTGCAGAAGGATAGTGGAAGAGAGCAGAATTTTCAGTTGAGGTGCAGAAGACTAATGCAGAGAGCAGATGTTGGAGACTTGGGTGCAGAAAGACAGTTGCAGAGAGCAGAGGTTGGAGATTCGTGTGCAGGAGGACTGTTCCAGAGAGGAGATGTTGGAGACTGGGGTGCAGAAAGCCTGTTACAGAGAGCAGAGTTTTTAGAAGGGGTGCATAAAAACTGTTACAGAGAGTAGAGTTTGGATACTGAGGTGCAGATGGACAATTGCAGAGAGAAGAGTTTGAAGACTGGGGTGCAGAAAGACTGATACAGAAAACAGAGTTTAGAGACTGGGGTGCAGAAGGACTATTACAGAGAGCAGAGGTTGGGGACCGTGGTGCAGAAGAACTGTTACAGAGAGCAGAGGTTGGAGACTGGGGTGCAGAAGGACTGTTGTAGAGAACAGACGTAGGAGACTGGGGTGCAGAAGGATTGTTGCAGAGAGCAGAGTTTGGAGACTAAGGTGCAGAAGGACTGTTACAGAGAGCAGAGGTTGGAGACTGGGGTGCAGAAGGACTGTTGCAGAGAACAGAGGTTAGCGACTGAGGTGCACAAGGACCGTTGAAGATAGCAGAGGTTGGAGACTGAGGTGCAGAAGGATCTTACAGAGAGCAGAGGTTAGAGACTGAAGTGCAGAAGGACTGTTGTAGAGAGCAGAAGTAGGAGACTGGGGTGCAGAAGAATTGTTGCAGAGAGCAGAGTTTGGAGACTGGGGTTCACGACTGGAAAGAAAGCAGAGGTTTGAGACTGGGGTGCTGAAGGACCGTTAGAGAGAGCTGAGATTGGAGACTGGGGTGCAAAAAGTCTTTTACAAAGAGCAGAGATTGGAGATTGGGGAGCCGAAGAAATGTTACTGAGAGTAGAGTTTGGACACTAAGGTAAAGAAGCATATTACAGCGAGCAGAGTTTGGAGAGTGGGGTGAAAAAGTACCTTTGCAGAGAGCAGAATTTGGAGACTGGGGTGCAGAAGAATTGTTACAGAGAACAGAGTTTTGATTTTGAGGTGCAGAAGGACTGTTGCATAGTGCAGAAGTTGGAGATTTGGGCGCAGAAAGACTATTGCAGAGAGCAGAAGTTAGAGACTGAGGTGCAGAAGGACTGTTACAAAGAGCAGAGGATTGAGACAGGTGTGCAGAAGGAATGATACATAAAGCAGACTTTGGAGACTGGGGTACAGGAGGACCATTAAAAAGAGAAGAGGTTGGAGACTGGGGTGCAGAAGGACTGTTGCAGAGATAAGATGATAAAGACTGGGGTTCAGTAGGACTGTAGCAGAGAGCAGACGTTGGAGACTGTGGTGCAGAAGGACTGATACAGAAATCAGTGTTTGGAGACTGGGGTGCAGAAGAACCGTTACAGGGAGCAGAGTTTGGAGACTGCGGTACAGATGGACTGTTACAGAGAGCAGAGTTCGGAGACGGGGTTGCAGAAGGATCTTACAGAGAGCAGAGGTTGGAGACTCGGGTGCAGAAGGACTGTTGCAGAGAGCAGACATTGGGGACTGGGGTGCAGAAGAATCCTTTCAGAGAGCAGAGGTTGGCAACTGGGGTGTAGAAGGACTGTTGCAGAGAGCAGAATTTGTAGACTGAGGTGCAGAAGGGCTGCTACAGGGAGCAGAGTTTGGAGACTGGGATGCAGAAATACTGTTGCAGTAAGCAGAGGTTAGAGACTTGGTTGGAGAAGGAATGTTACAGAGAGCAGAGTTTGTAAACTGGGGTGCGGAAAGACCGTTACAAAGAGCAGAGTTTGGAGACTGCAGTACAGAAAGACTGTTACACAGAGCAGATGTTGGAGGCTGTGGTGCAGAATGACTGTTGCAGAGCAGATGTTGGATACTGGGGTGCAGAAGAACTGTTACAGAGAGCAGAGGTTGGAGACTGTGGTGCAGAAGGACTGAGACAGAAAGCAGATTTTGGAGACGGGATGCAGAAGGAGCATTACAGAGAGCAGAGGTTAGAGACTGCGGTACAGAAGAACTGTTTTAGAGAACAAGGTTGAAGACTGGGGTGCATAGGGACCATTGCAAAGGGCAGATGTTGGAGACTCCAGTGCAGAATGAATGTTACAGAGAGCAGAGTGTGGAAACTGGGGTGCAGAAGAATCATAAAGGGAGAAATGTTTGGACACTTGGGTGCAGAACGATTGTTGCAGAGAGCAGACGTTGGAGACTGGGGTGCAGAAGGATCGTTGCAGAGAGTAGATTATGGAGACTGTGGTGTTGAAGGACTGTTCTAGAAAGCAGACGTTGGAGACTGGGGTGCAGGAGAACTGTTGCAGAGAGCAGTTGTTGAAGACTGAGGTGCAGAAAAACTGTTACAGACAGCAGTGTTTGGAGACTTGGGTGTAGAAGGACTAATACTGAGAGCTGAGTTTGGTGACTGGGGACCAGAAGGATCTTAGAGGAAATTTTTGAGACTGGGGTTTAGAAGGATTGTTGCAGAGAGCAGACGTTAGAGACTGGGGTGCAGAAGGATTGTTGCAGAAAGTAGATTATGGAGACTGGTGTATAGAAGGACTGTTCTAGAGAGCAGAGTTTGAAGACTGGGGTGAAGAAGGACTGTTGCAGAGAGCAGTTGTTGAAGACTGAGGTGTAGAAAAACTGTTACAGAGATCAGTGTTTGAAGACTAATGTGCAGAAGAACTGTCACAGAGAGGAGAGGTTGGAGACTGGGTGCAGAAGGACTGTGCAGAGTGCAGTGTTTTGAGACTGGGGTGCAGAAAGACTGTTACAGAGAATAGAGGTTAGAGACTGCTGTAAAGAAGAACTGTTAAAGAGAGCAGGGGTATGAGACAGGTGTGCAGAAGGATCTTACAGAGAGCAGAGGTTGGAGATTGGGGTGCAATAGGACTGATGCAGAGAGCAGAGTTTGGAGAATCGGGTGCAGAAGGATTGTTGCAGAGAGAAGAGGTTGGATACTGAGGTGCAGAAGGCCTGTTTCAAAGAGCACAGCTTGGAGACTGGGGAGCAGATGACATGTAACACACAGCAGAGTTTAGAGACTGAGTGGCATAAAGATCTTACAGAGAGCAGAGGTTGGTGACTGAGGTGCCGAAGGACTGTCAGAGAGGGCAGAGGTTGGAAACTGGGGTCCAGAAGAATCCTGTCAGAGAGGAGAGTTTTCACAATGAGGTTTAGAAAAACTGTTGCAGAGAGCAGATGTAGGGGACTGGGGTGCAGAATAACTGTTGCAGAGAGCAGAGATTGTGGACTTGGGTGTAGAAGGATCATTGTAGAGAACATAGGGTGAAGACTGGGGTGCCGAAGGAGTTTTACAGACTGCAGAATTTTGAGACTGGGGTGCAGAAGGACTGTCATAGAAAGCAGAGTTTTGAGACTGGTTTTTAGAAGGATCTTACAGAGAGCAGAGGTTGGCGACTGAGATGCAGAAGGACTGTTACAGAGAGTAGATGTTGAACACTGAGGTGCAGAAACACCTTTGCAAAGAGAAGCGGTTGGAGACTGAGGTGCAGAAGGACTGTTGCAGAGTGCAGAGGTTGGAGACTTGGGTGAAGGACTGTTGCAGAGTGCAGAGGTTGAAGTTTGGTGTTCCAAAAGACTGTTGCAGCTAGCAGACTTTAGAGACTGAAATGCAGAAGGACAGTTACAGAGCACAGGTTGGAGATTGAGTGCAGAAGGACTGATAGAGAAAGCAGAGGTTGGAGAGTGTCGTGCAGAAGGACCGTTACAGAGAGAAGAGTTTGGAAACTGCAGTACAAAAGTACTGTTACAGAGAGCATAGGTTCGAGACTGGGGTGGAGAAGGACTGTTGTAGAGAGCAGATGTTGGAGACTGGGGTGCAGAAGGATTGTTGCAGAGAGCACAGGTTGGAGACTGGGTGCAGTAGGACAATTGCAGAGTGCAGAGGTTGCAGACTATGGTGGAGAAGGACTGTTGCAGAGCTGAGTTTGGAGACTGGGGTGCAGAAAGCCTGTTACAGATAGCAATGTTTGGAGACTGGGGTGCAGAAGAAGTGTTGTAGAGAACAGAGGTTGAAGACTGGGTTGCAGAAGGATCGTAGCAGAGACAAGAGGTTGGAGACTGTGGTGCAGGAGGACTGATACAGAAAGCAGAGTTCAGAGACTGGGGTGCAGAATTCCTGTTACAGACAGCAGAGTTTGGAGACTGGGGTGCAGAAAGATTGGTATAGAGAGCAGAGTTTTAATACTGGGTTGCAGAAAGATATTAAGGAGAGCAAAAGTTGGAGACTGAGGTGCAGAAGCACTGTTACAGAGAGAAGAGGTTGGAGACTGAGGTGCAGAAGGACCGTTGCAGAGAGCAGACATTGGAGACCGAGGTGCAGAAGGATTGTTACAGAGAGCAGAGGTTGGAGACTGGGGTGCAGAAGGACTGATACAGAAAGCAGAGGTTGGAGACTCAGGTGCCAAAGGACCCTTATAGAGAGCAGAGGTTGGAGACTGAGGTGCAGAAGGACTGTTGCAGAGAGGAGAGTTTGCAGACTGAGTTGCAGAAGAACTGTTACAGCGGGCAGATTTTCGAGACTGTTGTGGAAAACGACTGATACTAAAAGCAGAGGTTGGATACTGGGGAGCATAAGGACCCTTACAGAGAGCAGAGGTTGGAGACTGGGGTGGAGAAGAACTGTTGAAGAGAACAGAGGTTGGAGACGAGGGTGCAGAAGGACCGTTGCAGAGAGCAGAGGTTGGAGACTGAGGTGCAGAAGGATTGTTACAGAGAGCAAAGGTTTGAGACTTTGGTGCAGAAGATTGTTGCAGAATGAAGAGGTTGCAGACTGGGGTGTGGAAAAACTTTTGCAGAGAACGGAGTTTCGAGACTTAGGTGCAGAAGGACCGTTGAGAGCAGCATTTGGAGATTGACTTGAAGAAGGATTGTTACAGAGAGAAGAGTTTGGAGACTGAGGTTCTGAAGAACTGTTACAGAGAGCAGAGGTTTTAGACTGGGGTACCGATGGATCTTACAGAGAGCAGAGATTGGAGACTGGGGTGCAGAAGGACTGTTATAGAAAGCAGAGATCTGAGACTTGGGTGCAAAAGGACTGTTGTAGAGAGAAGAGGTTGAAGCTGAGGTGCAGAAGGGCTGCTGCAGAGAGAAGAGGTTGGAGATGAGTTTCAGAAGGACTGTTACAGAGAGCAGAGTTTGGAGACTTGGGTGCAGAAGGACTGTAATAGAAAGCAGAGTTTGGACACTGCGGTGCAGAAGGACTGTTACAGAGAGCAGAAGTTGGAGACTGTGGTACAGAAGGACTTTTACAGAGAGCAGAGGTTGCACAGGGGGGTGCAGAAGAACTGTTGCAGAGTTCAGATGTTGGAGACTGGGGTGTAGAAGGATCGTTGCAGAGAGAATAGGTTGGATACTGGGGTGCTGAAGGCCTGTTACATAGAGTTGAGTTTGTAGACTGGGGTGCAGGAGGCCTGTTACAGAGAGAAGAGTTTGGAGACTGGGGAGCAGGTGGACTGTTAGAGAGAGCAGAGGTTGGAGACTGGGGTGCAGAAGGATACTTGCAGAGAGCAGAGTTTTCAGACTGAGGTGCAGAAGGACTGTTGAGAGTGCAGACGTTAAAGACTGGGTTGCAGAAGGACGGTTGCAGTGAGGAGATGTTGGAGGCTGGAGTGCAGAAGGACTCTTACAGAGAGCAGATGTTGGAGACTCAGGTGCAGAAGGACAGTTACAGACAGTAGAGTTTAGAGACAGAGGTGTAGAAGGACTGTTAAAGAGAGCAGATGTTGGAGACTTTGGTGTAAAAGGACTGTTGCAGAGAGCAGAGGTGTGGGACTGGGATGAAGAAAGACTGTTGCAGAGTGCAGAGTTTAGAGACTGAAGTACAGAAGAACTGTTTCAGAGAGTAGAGTTATGAGACTGGGGTGAGGTAGGACTGATACAGAAAGGAGACTTTGGAAACTGAGGTGCATAAGGACCGTTACAGAGAAGAGAGGCTGGAGACTGCAGTACATAAGGACTGATACAGAGAGTGGAGATTGGAGACTAGTGTACAGAAGAACTGTGGCAGAGAGCAGATGGTGGACACTGTGGTGTAGACGGACAGTTGCAGAGAGCAGAGGTTGGAGAATGGGGTGCAGAACGACTGTTGAAGATAACAGAGGTTGGAGACTTGGGTTCAGATGGACTGTTGCAGAGAACAGAGGTTGGAGACTGGGGTGCAGAAGGACCGTTGAAAAGAGCAGAGGTGGGAGACTGTGGTGGAGAAGGAATGTTACAGAGAGCAGAGTTTGGAAACTGAGGTGCAGAAAGATTTTACAGAGAGCAGAGTTTGGAGACTTGGGTGCAGGAGGACTGTTGCAGAGAGAAGACGTTGGAGACTGGGGTGCAGAAGAATCATTGCAAAGAGAACAGGTTGAAGACTGGGGTGCAGAAGGACGGTTACAAAATGCAGAGTTTGAAGACTGCGGTAAAGAAAGACTGTTAGAGAAAGCAGAGGATTGAGACTGGGGTGCGAAAGCATCATTGGAGAGGGCAGAGGTTAGAGACTGATCCAGAAATCAGAGTTTAGAGACTGGGTTTTACAAGGATCTTACCGAGCGCAGAGATTAAGGTGCAGCAGGACTGTTAGAGAGCACAGAGTTTGGAGACTGAGGTACAGAAGGATCATTGCAAGAGCAGAGGTGGAGACGGTGTTGCAGAAGGATCATTAAAAAGAGCAGAGGTTGGAGACTGGGGTGCAGAAGGACTGTTAAAGAGAGCACAGGTTGGAGACTGGGGTGCAGAAAAAATTTTGCAGAGAGCACAGGTTGGAGACTATGGTGCAGAAGGAGTGTTGCAGAGAGAAGAGGTCGGAGACTGTGGTTCAGAAGGACTGATATAGAAAGCAGAGGTTGGAGACTGGGGTGGAGAAGAACCCTTACAGAGAGAAGTGTTTGGAGACTGGGGTGCAAAAGGACTGTTACAGAGAGCAGAGTTTGGAGACGGGATGGAAAAAAATCTTTACAGAGAGAAGAGGTTGGGGATAGGGTTAAGAAGGCCTCTTAAAGAAAGCAGAGGTTGAAGACTGAGGTGCAAAAGGACTGTTGCAGAGAGCAGAGGTTTGAGACTGAGGTGTAGAAGGACTGTAACAGAGAGCAGAGTTTGGAGACTGGGGTGCAGAAGGACTGATACAAAAAGCACAGTTTGGAGACTGATGTGCACAATGACAGTTACAGAGAGCAAAGATTGGAGACAGCAGTACAGAAGGACTGCTACAGAGAGCAGAGTTTGGAGACTTTGGTGGAGAAGGACTGTTACAGAGAGCATATGTTTGAGACTGGGGAACAGAAGGACTGTTTCAGAGAGCGGAGGTTGGAGACTGAGGTGAGAAGGACTGTTGCAGAAAACAGATCTTGGAGACTGGGGTGCATAATGACCATTGGAGAGAGCAGAGTTTGGAGACTGAGGTGCAGAAGGACTGTTGTAGAGAGCAGAGGTTGGAGACTGGTGTTCAGAAAAACTGATATAGAAAGCAGAGTTTGGAGACTGGGGTGCAGAAGGCACATTATGGAGAGCAGAGGTTGGAGACTGCGGTACAGAAGGACTGTTACAGAGAGCAAATATTGGAAACTCGGGAGTAGAAGGACTGTTGCAGAGGACAGACGTTGGAGACTGGGGTGCCGCAGGACACTTGCTGAAAGCAGAGGATAAATTCTGGAGTGGAGAAGGAATGTTACAGAGAGCAGAGTTTGGAAACTGGAGTGCAGAAAAATCTTGCAGATAGCAGAGTTTGGAGACTGTTGTGCAGAAGGACAGATGCAGAGAGCAGAGTTTGGACACTGGGGTGCAGAAGGACTGTTGCAGAGAGCAGAGGTTGGAGACTGGTGTGCAGAAGGACTGTTTCAGAGAGCAAAGTTTGGAACCTGAGGTGCAGAAGTCCTGTTACATAGAGCAGAGGTTAGAGACTGAGGTGCACTAGGATTGTTATAGACAGCAGAGTTTGGAGACTGGGGTGCAGAAGTACTGTTACAGAGAGCAGAGTTTTGAGAGTGGGGTGCAGAAAGACTTTTGCAGAGAAAAAAGTTTGGAGACTCGGGTGCCGAAGGACTGTTGCAGAGAACAAAGGTTGGAGACTGGGGTGCAGAAGGACTGTTGCAGATAGCAGAGGTTGGAGACTGTGGTTAAGAAGGACAATTAGATAGAGCAGAAGTTGAAGACTGGGGTGCAGAAGAACTGTTATAGAGAGCAGTATTTGGAGACTGGGTTGCAGAAAGATCTTACAAAGAGGAGAAGTCGGAGACTGGGCTGTAGCTGGAGTGTTACAGAGACCAGTGTCTGGAGACTGAGGTGCAGAAGGATTGTGACAGAGAACAGAGGTTGGAGACTGAGTTTAAGAAGGACTTTTACAGAGAGCAGAGTTTGGAAAACTGGGTGCAGAAGGACCGTTACAGAGAGCAAAGGTTGGAGACTGTGGTATAGGACTATTACCGACAAAAGAGGTTGGAGACTGGGGTGCAGAAGGACTCTTACATAGAGCACAGGTTGGAGACTGAGGTGCAGAAGGATAGATACAGAGAACAGAGGTTGGAGACTGGGGTTCAGACAGACTGATACAGAAAGCAGAGTTTGAAGACTGGGTTGCAGCTGGACCATAACAAAGAGCAGAGGTTGGAGACTGCGGTACAGAAGGACTGTTACAGAGAGCAGATCTCGGAGACTGGGGAGCAGAAGGAGTTTTGCAGAGGATCGTGGTATGAAACTGGGGTTAAGAATGAACGTTACAGAGAGCAGAGTTTGGAAACTGGAGTGCAGAAGGATGTTACAGAGCGAGAGGTTGGAGAGTGGGGTTCAGAAAATCTGTTACAGAGAGCAGAAGTTGGAGACTGGGGTGCAGAAGAACTGTTACAAAGAGCAGAGTTTGGAGACTGGGCTGCAGGAGGACTGTTACAGAGAGCAGAGTTTAAAGACTGGGGTTCAGATGGATCTTAGAGATTGCAGAGTTTGGAGACTAGGGTGCAAAAGAAATGTTGCAGAGAGCAGATGTTGAAAACTGGGGTGGAGAAGAATCATTGCAGAGAGAAGATGTTGGAGACTGGGATGCAGAAGGCCTCTTACAGAGAGCAGAGTTTGGAGACTAGGTTGCAGAAGGATGTTAAAGAGAAAAGAGTTGGGATACTGAGGTGCAGAAGGACTGTTACAGAGAGTAGAGGTAGGAGACTGGGATGCAAAACCGTCATTGCAGAGAGCAGAGTTTTCAGACTGAGGTGCTGAAGAACTGTTGCAGAGAGCAGATGTTGGAGGCTGGGGTGCAGAAAGATTGTCACAGAGAGCAGAGGTTGGAGACAGGAGTGCATAAGGATCTTACAGAGAGCAGAGGATCAAGACTAGGGTGCAGAAGCACTGTTGGCAAGAGCAGAGTCTGGAGACTGGGTTGCAGAAGGGTCTTACAAAGAGCAGAGTTAGGAGACTGAGGTGCAGAAGGATATTGCGGAGAGCACAGATTTCAGACGGAGTTGCAGAAGGACTGTTGCAGAGAGCAGATATTGAAGACTGGGATGCAGAAAAACTGCTGCAGAGAGCAGAGGTTAAAGACTTGGGTGAAAGAGGGTCGTTGCAGTGAGCAGAGTTTTCAGACTGAGGTGGAGAAGGACTGTTGCAGAGAGCAGATGTTGGAGACTGGGTACAGAAGGATTGTTGCAGAGTGCAGAGGTTGGAGACTTTGGTGAGGAAGGATCTTTGATGAGAGCAGAGGTTGTAGACTGGTGTGCAGAAGCACTGTTAAAGAGAGCAGAGTTTGGAGACTGAGTTTCAGAAAGATATTACAGAGAGCAGAGGTTTCAGACAGGGGTTTAGAAAGATTGTTACAGAGAGCAGAGGTTGAAGACTTTGGTGCAGAAGGACTGTTACAGAAAGCATAGGTTGAAGTCTCAGGTTTAGAAGGACTGTTACAGAGAGCAGAGTTTGGAGACGCATGTGCAGAAAAACTGTTACAAGAAGCAGAGTTTGGAAATTGGGGTGCAGAAGGACCCTTAAGAAGAGCAGAGTTTTAATACTGCGGAATAGGACTGTTTCTGAGAGCAGAGGTTAGAGACCGGGGTGCCGCAGGACACTGAAAGAAAGCAGAGGTTACAGACTGCGGTGGAGAAGAAATGTTAGAGAGAGGCAGATGTTGGAAACTGACGAGCAGAAGATGTTACAGAGAGTAGAGTTTGGAGACTGTGGTTCAGAAGGACTGTTGCAGAGAGCACACGTTGGAGTCTGGGGTCCAGACGGATCGTTGGAAGGAGCAGAGTTTGGACTGGAGTTAGAATGACTGTTGCAGAGAGCAGATGTTGCAGACTGGGTGCAGTAGGATCATTGCAGAGACCAGTGGTTGGAGACTGGGGTGCAGAAATATCATTGCAGAGAGCAGAGTTTGGAGACTGCCGTGCAGAAGGCCTGTTACAGAGAGGAGAGGTTGGAGAGTGGGGGTTCAGAAAAACTGTTACAGAGAGCAGAGGTTGAAGACTGGGGTGCAGAAGGACTGTCACAGAGAGCAGAGGTTGGAGACTGGGGTTCAGATGGATCTTATAGAGAGCAAATTTTGGAGACTGTGGTGCAAGAGGACTGTTGCAGAGAGCAGAGGTTGGAGACTGGTGTGAAGAAGAATCCTTGCAGAGAGAAGTGTTTGGAGACTGGGATGCAGAAGGCCTGTTACAGAGAGCAGTGGTTGGAGACTGGGTTGCAGAAGTCCTGTTGCAGAGAGCAGAGGTTGGAGACTGTTGTGCAGAAGGACGATTACCGAGTGCAGAGTTTATAGACTGGGTTGCAGAAGGATCTAACAGGGAGCAGAGTTCGGAGACTGAGGTGCAGAAGGTTCATTGCATACAGCAGAGTTTTCCACTGAAGTGCAGAATGACTGTTGCAGAGAGCAGATATTGGAGACTGGGGTGCAGAAGGACTGTTGCAGAGAGTAGACATTGGAGACTGGGTTAAGAAGGATCGTTTCAGAGAGCAGAGGTTGGAGACTGTGTGCAGAAGGATTGTTAAAGAGAGTAGTGTTTGGAAACTGGGTTTTAGAAAGATGCTACAGAGAGCAGAGGTTGAAGACTGAAGTGCAGAAGGACGGTTTTAGAGAGTAAAGGTTGGACACTGAGGTGCGGAAGGAGCTTTGCAGAGAACAGAGTTTTGATACTGAGGTGCAGAAGGATAGATACAGAGAACAGAGGTTGGAGACTGCAGTTCAGAAAGACTGATTCAGAAAGCAGAGGTTAAAGACTGGGGTGTAGAAGGACCGTTACAAAGCACACAGGTTGGAGACTGCGGTACAGAAAGACCAGATGTCAGAGACAGGGGAGCAGAAGGACTGTTGCAGAGGAAAGATTTTGGATACTGGGGTGGAGAAAAAATGTTACAGAGTGTAGAGTATGGAATCTGGAGTGCACAAGAATCTTACAAAGAGCATAGGTTGGAGACTGTGGTGCAGAAGGACTGTGGAAGAGAGCAGATGTTGGAGCCTGGGGTCCACAAGGAGCGTTTCAGATACGAGAGTTTGGAGACTGGGGTGCAGAAAGACTGTTGTAGAGAGCAGATGTTTTAGACTGGGGTGCAGAAGGACTGTTACAGAGAGCAGAGTTTGGAGACTGCGGTGCAGAAGGACTGTTACAAAGAGCAGATTTTGGAGACTGGGGTGCAGGAGGACTTTTACAGAGAGCAGAGGTTAATGCCTGGGGTTCAGATGGATCTTACAGATAGCAGAGTTTGGAGACTGGGGTGAAAAGGGACTGTTGCAGAGAGCAGATGTTGGAGACTGGGGTGGAGAAGAATCATTGCAGAGAGAAGGTGTTGGAGACTGGGGTGCAGAAGGCCTCTTACAGAGAGCAGAGTTTGGAGACTGGGTTGCAGAAGGATGTTAAAAGATAAGAGTTAAGATATTAAGGTGCAGAAAGACTGTTACAGAGAGTAGAGGTAGGAGACTGGGATGAAGAACCGTCATTGCAGAGAGTAGAGTTTTCAGACTGAGGTGCTGAAAAACAGTCGCAGAGAGCAGATGTTGAGGACTGGGGTGCAGAAAGATTACTACAGAGAGCAGAGGTTGGAGACTGGAGTGCATAAGGATCTTACAGAGAGCAGAGGTTTGAGACTAGGGTGCAGAAGCACTGTTGCCAAGAGCAGAGTCTGGAGACTGGGTTGCAGAAGGTTCTTACAAAGAGCAGATTTAGGAGACTGAGGTGCAGAAGGATCATTGCAGAGAGCACAGATTTCAGACTGAGTTGCAGAAGGACTGTTGCAGAGAGCAGATATTAAAGACTGGGATGCAGAAGGACTGTTGCAGAGAGCAGAGGTTAAAGACTGGGGTGAAGGAAGGTCGTTGCAGTGAGCAGAGTTTTCAGGTGGAGGTGCAGAAGAACTGTTGCAGAGAGCAGATGTTGGAGACTGGGTACAGAAGGATTGTTGCAGAGTGCAGAGGTTGGAGACTTTGGTGAGGAAGGATCTTTGATGAGAGCAGAGGTTGGAGACCGGTGTGCAGAAGCACGGTTACAGAGAGCAGAGTTTGGAGAAAGGGTTTCAGAAGGATATTACAGAGAGCAGAGGTTGCAGACAGATGTTTAGAAGGATTGTTACAGAGAGCAGAGGTTGAAGTATTTGGGGCTGAAGGACTGTTACAGAGAGCATTGGTTGGAGTCTGAAGTGTAGAAGGACTGTTACAGAGAGCAGAGTTTGGAGACGCATGTGCAGAAGGACGGTTACAGGAAGCAGAGTTTGGAAATTGGGGTGCAGAAGGACCCTTAAGAAGAGCAGAGTTTTAATACTGCGTAATAGGACTGTTTCTGAGAGCAGAGGTTGGAGACTGGGGTGCCGCAGGACCCTCAAAGAAAGCAGAGGTTACAGACTGCGGTGGAGAAGGAATGTTAGAGAGAGCAGATGTTGGAAACTGACGTGCAGAAAGATGTTACAGAGAGCAGAGTTTGAAGACTGTGGTTGAGAAGCACTGTTGCAGAGAGCACATGTTGGAGCCTGGGGTCCAGACGGATCGTTGGAAGGAGCAGAGTTTGGACTGGAGTTAGAATGACTTTTGCAGAGAGCAGATGTTGCAGACTGGGGTGCAGTAGATCATTGCAGAGACCAGTGGTTGGAGACTGGGGTGCAGAAATATCGTTGCAGAGAGAAGAGTTTGGAGACTGCCGTGCAGAAGGGCTGTTACAGAGAGGAGAGGTTGGAGAGTGGGGTTCAGAAAAACTGTTACAGAGAGCAGAGGTTGAAGACTGGGGTGCAGAAGGACTGCTACAGAGAGCAGAGTTTGGAGACTGCGGTTCAGATGGATTTTACAGAGAGCAAATTTTGAAGACTGTGGTGCAAGAGGACTGTTGCAGAGAGCAGAGGTTGGAGACTGGTGTGAAGAAGAATCCTTGCAGAGAGAAGTGTTTGGAGACTGGGGTGCAGAAGGCCTGTTACAGAGAGCAGTGGTTGGAGACTGGGTTGCAGAAGTCCTGTTGCAGAGAGCAGAGGTTGGAGACTGTTGTGCAGAAGGACGATTACCGAGTGCAGAGTTTATAGACTGGGTTGCAGAAGGATCTAACAGGGAGCAGAGTTCGGAGACTGAGGTGCAGAAGGTTCATTGCATACAGCAGAGTTTTTCCACTGAAGTGCAGAATGACTGTTGCAGAGAGCAGATATGGGAGACTGGGGTGCAGAAGGACTGTTGCAGAGAGTAGACATTGGAGACTGGGGTTAAGAAGGATCGTTTCAGAGAGCAGAGGTTGGAGACTGGTGTGCAGAAGGATTGTTAAAGAGAGTAGTGTTTGGAAACTGGGTTTTAGAAAGATGCTACAGAGAGCAGAGGTTGAAGACTGAAGTGCAGAAGGACGGTTTTAGAGAGTAAAGGTTGGACACTGAGGTGCGGAAGGAGCTTTGCAGAGAACAGAGTTTTGATACTGAGGTGCAGAAGGATAGATACAGAGAACAGAGGTTGGAGACTGCAGTTCAGAAAGACTGATTCAGAAAGCAGAGGTTAAAGACTGGGGTGTAGAAGGACCGTTATAAAGCACACAGGTTGGAGACTGCGGTACAGAAAGACCAGATGTCAGAGACTGGGGAGCAGAAGGACTGTTGCAGAGGAAAGATTTTGGATACTGGGGTGGAGAAAAAATGTTACAGAGTGTAGAGTATGGAATCTGGAGTGCACAAGAATCTTACAAAGAGCATAGGTTGGAGACTGTGGTGCAGAAGGACTGTTGAAGAGAGCAGATGTTGGAGCCTGGGGTCCACAAGGAGCGTTTCAGATACGAGAGTTTGGAGACTGGGGTGCAGAAAGACTGTTGCAGAGAGCAGATGTTTTAGACTGGGGTGCAGAAGGACTGTTACAGAGAGCAGAGTTTGGAGACTGCGGTGCAGAAGGACTGTTACAAAGAGCAGATTTTGGAGACTGGGGTGCAGGAGGACTTTTACAGAGAGCAGAGGTTAATGCCTGGGGTTCAGATGGATCTTACAGATAGCAGAGTTTGGAGACTGGGGTGAAAAGGGACTGTTGCAGAGAGCAGATGTTGGAGACTGGGGTGGAGAAGAATCATTGCAGAGAGAAGGTGTTGGAGACTGGGGTGCAGAAGGCCTCTTACAGAGAGCAGAGTTTGGAGACTGGGTTGCAGAAGGATGTTAAAAGATAAGAGTTAAGATATTAAGGTGCAGAAAGACTGTTACAGAGAGTAGAGGTAGGAGACTGGGATGAAGAACCGTCATTGCAGAGAGTAGAGTTTTCAGACTGAGGTGCTGAAAAACAGTCGCAGAGAGCAGATGTTGAGGACTGGGGTGCAGAAAGATTACTACAGAGAGCAGAGGTTGGAGACTGGAGTGCATAAGGATCTTACAGAGAGCAGAGGTTTGAGACTAGGGTGCAGAAGCACTGTTGCCAAGAGCAGAGTCTGGAGACTGGGTTGCAGAAGGTTCTTACAAAGAGCAGATTTAGGAGACTGAGGTGCAGAAGGATCATTGCAGAGAGCACAGATTTCAGACTGAGTTGCAGAAGGACTGTTGCAGAGAGCAGATATTAAAGACTGGGATGCAGAAGGACTGTTGCAGAGAGCAGAGGTTAAAGACTGGGGTGAAGGAAGGTCGTTGCAGTGAGCAGAGTTTTCAGGTGGAGGTGCAGAAGAACTGTTGCAGAGAGCAGATGTTGGAGACTGGGTACAGAAGGATTGTTGCAGAGTGCAGAGGTTGGAGACTTTGGTGAGGAAGGATCTTTGATGAGAGCAGAGGTTGGAGACCGGTGTGCAGAAGCACGGTTACAGAGAGCAGAGTTTGGAGAAAGGGTTTCAGAAGGATATTACAGAGAGCAGAGGTTGCAGACAGATGTTTAGAAGGATTGTTACAGAGAGCAGAGGTTGAAGTATTTGGGGCTGAAGGACTGTTACAGAGAGCATTGGTTGGAGTCTGAAGTGTAGAAGGACTGTTACAGAGAGCAGAGTTTGGAGACGCATGTGCAGAAGGACGGTTACAGGAAGCAGAGTTTGGAAATTGGGGTGCAGAAGGACCCTTAAGAAGAGCAGAGTTTTAATACTGCGTAATAGGACTGTTTCTGAGAGCAGAGGTTGGAGACTGGGGTGCCGCAGGACCCTCAAAGAAAGCAGAGGTTACAGACTGCGGTGGAGAAGGAATGTTAGAGAGAGCAGATGTTGGAAACTGACGTGCAGAAAGATGTTACAGAGAGCAGAGTTTGAAGACTGTGGTTGAGAAGCACTGTTGCAGAGAGCACATGTTGGAGCCTGGGGTCCAGACGGATCGTTGGAAGGAGCAGAGTTTGGACTGGAGTTAGAATGACTTTTGCAGAGAGCAGATGTTGCAGACTGGGGTGCAGTAGATCATTGCAGAGACCAGTGGTTGGAGACTGGGGTGCAGAAATATCGTTGCAGAGAGAAGAGTTTGGAGACTGCCGTGCAGAAGGGCTGTTACAGAGAGGAGAGGTTGGAGAGTGGGGTTCAGAAAAACTGTTACAGAGAGCAGAGGTTGAAGACTGGGGTGCAGAAGGACTGCTACAGAGAGCAGAGTTTGGAGACTGCGGTTCAGATGGATTTTACAGAGAGCAAATTTTGAAGACTGTGGTGCAAGAGGACTGTTGCAGAGAGCAGAGGTTGGAGACTGGTGTGAAGAAGAATCCTTGCAGAGAGAAGTGTTTGGAGACTGGGGTGCAGAAGGCCTGTTACAGAGAGCAGTGGTTGGAGACTGGGTTGCAGAAGTCCTGTTGCAGAGAGCAGAGGTTGGAGACTGTTGTGCAGAAGGACGATTACCGAGTGCAGAGTTTATAGACTGGGTTGCAGAAGGATCTAACAGGGAGCAGAGTTCGGAGACTGAGGTGCAGAAGGTTCATTGCATACAGCAGAGTTTTTCCACTGAAGTGCAGAATGACTGTTGCAGAGAGCAGATATTGGAGACTGGGGTGCAGAAGGAGTGTTGCAGAGAGTAGACATTGGAGACTGGGGTTAAGAAGGATCGTTTCAGAGAGCAGAGGTTGGAGACTGGTGTGCAGAAGGATTGTTAAAGAGAGTAGAGTTTGGAAACTGGGTTTTAGAAAGATGCTACAGAGAGCAGAGGTTGAAGACTGAAGTGCAGAAGGACGGTTTTAGAGAGTAAAGGTTGGACACTGAGGTGCGGAAGGAGCTTTGCAGAGAACAGAGTTTTGATACTGAGGTGCAGAAGGATAGATACAGAGAACAGAGGTTGGAGACTGCAGTTCAGAAAGACTGATTCAGAAAGCAGAGGTTAAAGACTGGGGTGTAGAAGGACCGTTATAAAGCACACAGGTTGGAGACTGCTGTACAGCAGGACCAGATGTGGGAGACTGGGGAGCAGAAGGACTGTTGCAGAGGACAGATTTTGGATACTGGGGTGGAGAAGAAATGTTACAGAGTGTAGAGTATGGAATCTGGAGTGAAAAAGAATCTTACAAAGAGCATAGATTGAAGACTGTGGTGCAGAAGGACTGTTGAAGAGAGCAGATGTTGGAGCCTGGGGTCCAGAAGGAGCGTTGCAGATAGCAGAGTTTGGAGACTGGGGTGCAGAAGGACTGTTACAGAGGGCAGAGTTTGGAGACTGAGGTGCAGAAGGACTGTTACAAAGAGCAGAGTTTGAAGACTGGGGTGCAAGAGGACTGTTACAGAGAGCAGACGTTAAAGACTGGGGTTCAGATGGATCTTACAGATAGCAGAGTATGGAGACTGGGGTGAAAAAAGGACTGTTGCAGAGAGCAGATGTTGAAGACTGGGGTGGAGAAGAATCATTGCAGAGAGAAGATGTTGCAGACCTGGGTGAAGAAGGCCTGTTACAGAGAGCAGAGTTTGGAGACGGGGTTGTAGAAGGATGTTAAAGAGAAAAGAGTTGGGATACTGAGGTGCAGAATGACTGCTACAGAGAGTAGAGGTAGGAGACTGGGATGCAGAACTGTTGTTGCAGAGAGCAGAGTTTTCAGACTGATGTGCTCAAGAACTGTTGCAGAGAGCAGTTGATGGAGACTGGGATGCAGAAAGATTGACACAGAGAGCAGAGGTTGGAGACTGGAATGCATAAGGATCTTACAGAGAGCAGAGGTTTGAGACTAGGGTGCAGAAGCACTGTTGCCAAGAGCAGAGTCTGGAGACTGGGTTGCAGAAAGGTCTTACAAAGAGCAGAGTTAGGAGACTGAGGTGCAGAAATATCATTGCAGAGAGCACAGATTTCAGACTGAGTTGCAGAAGGACTGTGGCAGAGAGCAGATATTGAAGACTGGGATGCAGAAGGCCTGTTGCAGAGAGCAGAGGTTAAAGATTGGGTTGACGGAGGGTCGTTGCATTGAGCAGAGTTTTCAGACTGAGGTGCAAAAGGACTGTTGCAGAGAGCAGATGTTGGAGACTGGGTACAGAAGGATTGTTTCAGAGTGCAGAGGTTAAAGACTTTTGTGAGAAAAAAATCTTTGATGAGAGCAGAGGTTGTAGACTGGTGTGCAGAAGCACTGTTACAGAGAGCAGAGTTTGGAGACTGGGTTTCAGAAAGATATTACAGAGAGCAGAGGTTGCAGACAGGGGTTTATAGGGATTGTTACAGAGAGCAGCGGGTGAAGACTTTGGTGCAGAAGGACTGTTACAGAGAGCATAGGTTGGAGTCTGAGGTGTAGAAGGACTATTACAGGGAGCAGAGTTTGGAGATGCATGTGCAGAAGGACTGTTACAAGAAGCAGAGTTTGGAAATTGGGGTGCTGAAGGACCGTTACAGAGAGCAGAGTTTGAATACTGCGGAATAGGACTGTTTCCGAGAACAGAGGTTGGAGACTGGGGTGCCGCAGGACCCTTAAATAAAGCAGAGGTTACAGATTGCGGTGGATAAAGAATGTTAGACAGAGCACATTTTGGAAACTGGCTTGCAGAAAGATGTTAAAGAGAGCAGAGTTTGGAGACTGTGGTTGAGAAGGACTGTTGCAGAGAGCACACGTTGGAGCCTGGGGTCCAGACGGATCGTTGGAGAGAGCAAAGTTTGGACTGGACTTAGAATGACTGTTGCAGAGAGCAGATGTTGCAGACTGGGGTGCAGTAGGATCATTGCTGAGAGCAGTGGTTGGAGACTGGGGTGCAGAAATATCGTTGCAGAGAGCAGAGTTTGGAGACTGCCGTGCAGAAGGGCTGTTACAGAGAGGAGAGGTTGGAGAGTGGGGTTCAGAAAAACTGTTACAAAGAGCAGAGGTTGGAGACTGGGGTGCAGAAGGACTGTCACAGAGAGCAGAGGTTGGAGACTGGGGTTCAGATGGATGTTACAGAGAGGAAATTTTGGAGACTGTGGTGCAAGGGGACTGTTGCAGAGAACAGAGGTTTTAGACTGGTGTGAAGAAGAATTTTTGCCGAGAGAAGTGTTTTGAGACTGGGGTGCAGAAGGCCTGTTACAGAGAGCAGTGGTTGGAGACTGGGTTGCAGAAGTCCTGTTGCAGAGAGCAGAGGTTGGAGACTGTTGTGCAGAAGGACGATTACCGAGTGCAGAGTTTATAGACTGGGTTGCAGAAGGATCTAACAGGGAGCAGAGTTCGGAGACTGAGGTGCAGATGGTTCGTTGAATACAGCAGAGTTTTCTTAATGAAGTGCAGAATGACTGTTGCAGAAAGCAGATATTGGAGACTGGGGTGCAGAAGGACTGCTGCAGAGAGCAGACATTGGAGACTGGGGTTTAGAAGGATCGTTTAAATGAACAGAGGTTGGAGACAGGTGTGCAGAAGGATTGTTACAGAGAGTAAAGTCTGAAAACTGGGTTTTAGAAAGATGCTACAGAAAGCAGAGGTTGGAGACTGAAGGGCAGAAGGACTGTTTCAGAGAGTAGAGGTTGGAGACTGAGGTGTAGAAGGACCGCTGCAGAGAACAGAGTTTGGAGAATGAGGTGCAGAACGATAGATACAGAGAACAGATGTTGGAGACTGGGGAGCAGAAGGACTGTTGCAGAGGACAGATTTTGGATACTGGGGTGGAGAAGAAATGTTACCGAGTGCAGAGTATAGAATCTAGAGTGCAGAAGAATCTTACAAAGAGCATAGGTTGGAGACTGTGGTGCAGAGAGACTGTTGAAGAGAGCAGATGTTGGAACCTGGAATCCACAAGGAGCATTGTAGACAGCAGAGTTTGGAGACTGGGGTGCAGAAGGACTCTTGCAGAGAGCAGATGTTTTAGACTGGGGTGCAGAAGGACTGTTACAGAGAGCAGAGGTTGGAGACTGAGGTGCAGAAGGCCTGTTACAAAGAGCAGAGTTTGGAGTTGGGGTGTAGGAGGACTGTTACAGAGAGCAGAGGTTAAAGACTGGGGTTTAGATGGATCTACAGATAGCAGAGTATAGAGACTGGGGTGCAAAAGGACTGTTGCAGAGAGCAGATGTTGGAGACTGGGGTGGAGAAGAATCATTGCAGAGAGAAGATGTTGGAGGCTTCTGTGCAGAAGGCCTGTTACAGAGAGCAGGGTTTGGATACTGGGTTGCAGAAGGATGTTAAAGAGAAAAGAGTTGGGATACTGAAGTGCAGAAGGACTGTTACAGAGAGTAGAGGTAGGAGACTGGGATGCAGAACCGTCGTTGCAGAGAGCAGAGTTTTCAGACTGAGGTGCTGAAGAACTGTTGCACAGAGCAGATGTTGGAGACAGGGGTGCAGAAAGATTGTCACAGAGAGCAGAGGTTGGAGACAGGAGTGCATAAGGATCTTACAGAGCAGAGGTTCGAGACTAGGGTGCAGAAGCACTGTTGCCAAGAGCAGAGTCTGGAGACTGGGTTGCAGAAGGGTCTTACAAAGAGCAGAGTTAGGAGACTGAGGTGCCGAAGGATCATTGCAGAGAGCACAGATTTCAGACTGAGTTGCAGAAGGACTGTTGCAGAGAGCAGATACTGAAGACTGGGATGCAGAAGGACTGTTGCAGAGAGCAGAGGTTAAAGACTGGGGTGAAGGAGGGTCGTTGCAGTGAGCAGAGTTTTCAGATGGAGGTGCAAAGGACTGTTGCAGAGAGCAGATGTTGGAGACTGGGTACAGAAGGATTGTTGCAGAGTGCAGAGGTTGGAGACTTTCGTGAGGAAGGATCTTTGATTAGAGCAGAGGTTGGAGACCGGTGTGCAGAAGCACGGTTACAGAGAGCAGAGTTTGGAGACAGGGTTTCAGAAGGATATTAAAGAGAGCAGAGGTTGCAGACAGGGATTTAGAAGGGTTGTTACAGAGAGCAGAGGTTGAAGACTTTGGGGCTGAAGGACTGTTACAGAGAGCATAGGTTGGAGTCTGAGGTGTAGAAGGACTGTTACAGAGAGCAGAGTTTGGAGACGCATGTGCAGTAGGACTATTACAGGAAGCAGAGTTTGGAAATTGGGGTGTAGAAGGACCGTTACGGAGAGCAGAGTTAGAATACTGCGGAATAGGAGTGTTTCCAAGAGCAGAGGTTGGAGACTGGGGTGCCGCAGGACCCTCAAAGAAAGCAGAGGTTACAGTCTGCGGTGGAGAAGGAATGTTAGAGAGAGCAGATTTTGGAAACTGGCGTGCAGAAAGATGTTACAGAGAGCAGAGTTTGAAGACTGTGGTTCAGAAGGACTGTTGCAGAGAGCACACGTTGGAGCCTGGGGTCCAGACGGATCGTTGGAAGGAGCAGAGTTTGGACTGGAGTTAGAATGACTGTTGCAGAGAGCAGATGTTGCAGACTGGGGTGCAGTAGGATCATTGCAGAGACCAGTGGTTGGATACTGGGGTGCAGAAAAATCGTTGCAGAGAGCAGAGTTTGGAGACTGCTGTGCAGAAGGCCTGTTACAGAGAGGAGAGTTTGGAGAGTGGGGTTCAGAAAAACTGTTACAGAGAGCAGAGGTTGGAGACTAGGGTGCAGACGGACTGTTACAGAGAGCAGAGTTTGGAGACTGGGGTTCAGATGGATCTTACAGAGAGCAAATTTTCTAGACTGTGGTGCAAGAGGACTGTTGCAGAGAGCAGAGGTTGGAGACTGGTGTGAAGAAGAATCCTTGCAGAGAGAAGTGTTTGGAGACTGGGGTGCAGAAGGCCTGTTACAGAGAGCAGTGGTTGGAGACTGGGTTGCAGAAGTCCTGTTGCAGAGAGCAGAGGTTGGAGACTGTTGTGTAGAAGGACGATTACTGAGTGCAGAGTTTAAAGACTGGGTTGCAGAAGGATCTAACAGAGAGCAGAGTTTGGAGACTGAGGTGCAGAAGGTTCATTGCATACAGAAGAGTTTTCCCACTGAAGTGCAGAATGACTGTTGCAGAGAGCAGATATTGGAGACTGGGGTAAGAAGGATCGTTTAAGAGAGCAGAGGTTGGAGACTGGTGTGCAGAAGGATTGTTACAGAGAGTAGAGTTTGGAAAGTGGGTTTTACAAAGATGCTACAGAGAGCAGAGGTTGGAGACTGAAGTGCAGAAGGACTGTTTCAGAGAGTAGAGGTTGGAGACTGAGGTGCAGAAGGACCTTTGCAGAGAACAGAGTTTGGAGACTGAGGTGCAGAAGGATAGATACAGAGAACAGGTTTGGAGACTGCAGTTCAGACAGACTGATATAGAAAGCAGAGGCTAACGACTGGGGTGTAGAAGGACCGTTACAAAGAGCACAGTTTTGAGACTGCGGTACAGAAGGACCAGATTTCGGAGACTGGGGAGCAGAAGGACTGTTGCAGAGGACAGATTTTAGATACTGGGGTGGAAAAGAAATGTTACAGAGGGGGGTCCAACATGGCGGCCGGCGAGCAGGCAGCATTTTCTGTACCTCTGCAGTAACGGGATCAGAGAGACACATAAATACAGTTGCATGGGACCTGCTGAAGAACTTCTAACAATATTCCTTTGAAAGGAGACCTGCAGATAACTAGTAAGTCTGTGGGAGGGGTCAGTTTGTCTCAGGTGAGTGAATCTAGGCAATGCGGATTAGGGACACAATCCCACAGGGACACAATCCCGCCAGCCACGGCCGAACTGCAGTGAACTCCAGCAAACGTACGAACGGCCACGGCGGACTGGGCCCCTGCAATCCTGAGTCTGTGAACTGCCTCTGGCGGTTTGGCGCTAAAAACAATACCTCCTCCCCAGCCCCAGCAGGTTTCCAGCAACGCGGATCAGGGACACAATCCAGCCGGCCGCGGGCGAACTGCAGCAAACGTACAAACGGCTGTGGCGGACTGGGCCCCCGCAGGCCTGAGTCTGGGAACTGCCTCTGGCGGTTTGGCGCTGCAAACAACACCCCCACCCCACTCCCAGCCCGGAACAATTTGGATCAGGGACACATTGCAGCCGGCCGCTGCCGAACTGCAGTGAACTGCAGCGAACATACAAATGGCCGCGGCCGGACTGGGCCCGCAGGCCTGAGTCTGTGAACTGCCTCTGGCGGTTTGGCTCTACAAACAACACCCCCACCCCCCAATCCCACCCCCAGCCGGTTCGGAGCTACAAACCACACGACCCCCCACCCCCACCCCCACCCCGCTCCTGTGAACAACTCCTGCCCACTGGGCTCTGCAAAGGGCCCCGACCACACGGCAAACGGACAAATAGTCCCGACCACTGGGCACTTTGAACAGCCCTGCCCGCACGGGGGAATCAGGAGTGGCGCGGGACCCACCGCACGGAACTCTCAGCTACGGCTCCCACCAGAGGTAACATCTGAGGTCTCTTGCACCTGTTTCTGGGGGCGTGACTACCAGAGGGCAAGCAAATTCGCTGCGAGTCCTCAACCCCAAGCATTACAAACTTAGGATTCCAGGGAATGGCAAACAGGGAGAGCGTGCCCAGGTGGCCATGAAAACAGGGCACACAGGAGCAGCAGACCTGGCGTGTAGCCAGTATTGTGGTGAGCATTACTGGTGAGCAGACCCGCCCAGTCCGGGAGGAAAAGCTGCTGCACAGTGACAGGCTCCCGCCTACTAAGAAGAGAAGCTTAGCCTGGTGGGCACAGCTTCACCTAATGGAAGAATAGTGAATCGGACTCTAAGACTGCATTTATTAATTTTTTTTTTTTTGGTGGATGTTGTGGTTAAGTTTTTTTTTTTTTGTTCTTGTTGTTGCTGTTTTTTTTAAAAAAAGTGTTTTTAAAATTCATTTTATTTTATTTTATTTTATTTTTTAATTTTAATCCTTATCTCTATTATTACTATTGTTATTTTTTTAAATTCTTTTAAATCGAAGGTAGGCGGGACTGCGACCAGCGACAGATCAGGCCCAGCGGCTGGTTGTGGGCCGGAGCCGGCCCCACCCCCAGTGCCTGCAAAGTAGGAGAACCAGCGACCCACAGGCAGGTCAGGCCCAGCAATCTGCGAAGAGACAGAGCTGACACACGCGCCTGCAGGGAACAGGGTCCTGCGACCCACCAGCGGCCTTCTGTGGGGCAGGCCCGTCCCCTCCCCCAGTGCCTGCAAGGTAGGAGGGACTGTGACCACCGGCAGAGCAGGCCCAGCGGCTGGTTGGGGACGGAGCCGGCCCCACCCCCAGTGCCTGCAAGGTAGGAGAACCGGCGACCTACGGGCAGGCCAGGCCCAGCAATCTGCGGACAGACAGAGCTGACACACGCGCCTGCAGGGAACAGGGTCCTGCGACCCACCAGCGGCCTTCTGTGGGGCAGGCCCGTCCCCTCCCCCAGAGCCTGCAAGGTAGGCGGGACTGTCACCTCTAGCAGATCAGGCTTAGTGGCCTGCTGAGGGGCAGGACAGTCCCCTCCCCCAGTGCCTGCAAGGTAGGCGGGACTGCGACCAGCGGCAGATCAGGCCCAGCGGCTGGTTGTGGGCCGGAGCCGGCCCCACCCCCAGTGCCTGCAAAGTAGGAGAACCAGCGACCCACAGGCAGGTCAGGCCCAGCAATCTGCGAAGAGACAGAGCTGACACAAGCGCCTGCAGGGAACAGGGTCCTGCAACCCACCAGCGGCCTTCTGTGGGGCAGGCCCGTCCCCTCCCCCAGTGCCTGCAAGGTAGGAGGGACTGTGACCACCGGCAGAGCAGGCCCAGCGGCTGGTTGGGGCCAGAGCCGGCCCCACCCCCAGTGCCTGCAAGGTAGGAGAACCGGCGACCTACGGGCAGGCCAGGCCCAGCAATCTGCGGACAGACAGAGCTGACACACGCGCCTGCAGGGAACAGGGTCCTGCGACCCACCAGCGGCCTTCTGTGGGGCAGGCCCGTCCCCTCCCCCAGAGCCTGCAAGGTAGGCGGGACTGTCACCTCTAGCAGATCAGGCTTAGTGGCCTGCTGAGGGGCAGGACAGTCCCCTCCCCCAGTGCCTGCAAGGTAGGCGGGACTGCGACCAGCGACAGATCAGGCCCAGCGGCTGGTTGCCGGCCGGAGCCGGCCCCACCCCCAGTGCCTGCAAAGTAGGAGAACAGCGACCCACAGGCAGGTCAGGCCCAGCAATCTGCGAAGAGACAGAGCTGACACACGCGCCTGCAGGGAACAGGGTCCTGCGACCCACCAGCGGCCTTCTGTGGGGCAGGCCCGTCCCCTCCCCCAGTGCCTGCAAGGTAGGAGGGACTGTGACCACCGGCAGAGCAGGCCCAGCGGCTGGTTGGGGACGGAGCCGGCCCCACCCCCAGTGCCTGCAAGGTAGGAGAACCGGCGACCTACGGGCAGGCCAGGCCCAGCAATCTGCGGACAGACAGAGCTGACACACGCGCCTGCAGGGAACAGGGTCCTGCGACCCACCAGCGGCCTTCTGTGGGGCAGGCCCGTCCCTCCCCCAGAGCCTGCAAGGTAGGCGGGACTGTCACCTCTAGCAGATCAGGCTTAGTGGCCTGCTGAGGGCAGGACAGTCCCTCCCCCAGTGCCTGCAAGGTAGGCGGGACTGCGACCAGCGGCAGATCAGGCCCAGCGGCTGGTTGTGGGCCGGAGCCGGCCCCACCCCCAGTGCCTGCAAAGTAGGAGAACCGGCGACCCACAGGCAGGTCAGGCCCAGCAATCTGCGAAGAGACAGAGCTGACACAAGCGCCTGCAGGGAACAGGGTCCTGCGACCCACCAGCGGCCTTCTGTGGGGCAGGCCCGTCCCCTCCCCCAGTGCCTGCAAGGTAGGAGGGACTGTGACCACCGGCAGAGCAGGCCCAGCGGCTGGTTGGGGCCAGAGCCGGCCCCACCCCCAGTGCCTGCAAGGTAGGAGAACCGGCGACCTACGGGCAGGCCAGGCCCAGCAATCTGCGGACAGACAGAGCTGACACACGCGCCTGCAGGGAACAGGGTCCTGCGACCCACCAGCGGCCTTCTGTGGGGCAGGCCCGTCCCCTCCCCCAGAGCCTGCAAGGTAGGCGGGACTGTCACCTCTAGCAGATCAGGCTTAGTGGCCTGCTGAGGGGCAGGACAGTCCCCTCCCCCAGTGCCTGCAAGGTAGGCGGGACTGCGACCAGCGACAGATCAGGCCCAGCGGCTGGTTGTGGGCCGGAGCCGGCCCCACCCCCAGTGCCTGCAAAGTAGGAGAACCAGCGACCCACAGGCAGGTCAGGCCCAGCAATCTGCGAAGAGACAGAGCTGACACACGCGCCTGCAGGGAACAGGGTCCTGCGACCCACCAGCGGCCTTCTGTGGGGCAGGCCCGTCCCCTCCCCCAGTGCCTGCAAGGTAGGAGGGACTGTGACCACCGGCAGAGCAGGCCCAGCGGCTGGTTGGGGACGGAGCCGGCCCCACCCCCAGTGCCTGCAAGGTAGGAGAACCGGCGACCTACGGGCAGGCCAGGCCCAGCAATCTGCGGACAGACAGAGCTGACACACGCGCCTGCAGGGAACAGGGTCCTGCGACCCACCAGCGGCCTTCTGTGGGGCAGGCCCGTCCCCTCCCCCAGAGCCTGCAAGGTAGGCGGGACTGTCACCTCTAGCAGATCAGGCTTAGTGGCCTGCTGAGGGGCAGGACAGTCCCCTCCCCCAGTGCCTGCAAGGTAGGCGGGACTGCGACCAGCGGCAGATCAGGCCCAGCGGCTGGTTGTGGGCCGGAGCCGGCCCCACCCCCAGTGCCTGCAAAGTAGGAGAACCGGCGACCCACAGGCAGGTCAGGCCCAGCAATCTGCGAAGAGACAGAGCTGACACAAGCGCCTGCAGGGAACAGGGTCCTGCAACCCACCAGCGGCCTTCTGTGGGGCAGGCCCGTCCCCTCCCCCAGTGCCTGCAAGGTAGGAGGGACTGTGACCACCGGCAGAGCAGGCCCAGCGGCTGGTTGGGGCCAGAGCCGGCCCCACCCCCAGTGCCTGCAAGGTAGGAGAACCGGCGACCTACGGGCAGGCCAGGCCCAGCAATCTGCGGACAGACAGAGCTGACACACGCGCCTGCAGGGAACAGGGTCCTGCGACCCACCAGCGGCCTTCTGTGGGGCAGGCCCGTCCCCTCCCCCAGAGCCTGCAAGGTAGGCGGGACTGTCACCTCTAGCAGATCAGGCTTAGTGGCCTGCTGAGGGGCAGGACAGTCCCCTCCCCCAGTGCCTGCAAGGTAGGCGGGACTGCGACCAACGGCAGATCAGGCCCAGCGGCTTGTTGCGGCCGGAGCCAGCGCCACCCCCAGTGCCTGCAAGGTAGGCATACCAGGGACCCATCGGGAGGTTAGGCCCAGCAACCTACGGAGAGACAGAGGTGCCCCTCGCGCCTGCTGGGTAGGCGGACCTTCGACCGGCCAGCAGAGCAGACCTAGGGCCCGCCAGCGTGGTAGACAGATCGCACCAATTGGTGGAGGATCACAGCCACCATCTGTCCTGCAAGGGAGACTTTTCAACTATACAAGAGCAATATAAATAAATAGAGGGAAAATCTCAAAAACACAACAGCTTCACCAAGCAGTAAGAAACGCCAGCAGTATGAAAAGACAAGGAAAGAAAGGACCACAGGCAATGCAGGTCAACTCAACTCTAGAAGAGGTAATAGCTGCAACAGATGGAATGTCAGACAGAGAGGTCAGGATATACATGCTTCAGATGATCTGGAGTCTCAAGGAAGACATGAGACAGCAAAATCAGACAATGAAAGATCACATTGACAAGGAACTTCATAAACAAATCCAGGAAGTAAAAGATCAATTTCACAGGGAGATAGAGGAAATAAAAAACAAACAAATACAAATCCTAGAAATGCAGGAAGCAATAAACCAACTTAAAAACTCAATCGAGAAAACTACCAGCAGAGTGGATCACTTAGAAGATAGAACATCAGACAATGAAGACAGAGTATTTCAACTTGAAAAGAGCATAGACAGCTCAGCAAGTCTGCTAAGAAACCATGAGCAGAACATCCAAGAAATATGGGATAATATCAAAAGACCAAACTTAAGAGTCATTGGGATACAGGAAGGCACAGAGCTCCAAACCAAAGGAATAGACAACTTATTCAGTGAAATAATACGAGAAAACTTCCCAGACTTGAAGAATGAGACAGAACCCCAAATCCTAGAAGCCTACAGGACGCCGAATGTGCAAAATCATAAGAGATCCACACCTAGACACATTATAATGAAGATGTCCAACATACAGAATAAGGAGAGAATTTTAAAAGCTACAAGAGAAAGGAAGCAGATTACATTTAGGGGTAAACCAATCAGGATAACAGCTGATCTCTCAACACAGACTCTAAAAGCTAGAAGATCCTGGAATAACATATTTCAAACGCTAAAAGAAAATGGGTTCCAACCAAGAATCGTGTATCCAGCAAAATTAAGCTTCAGGATGGAAGATGAAATTAAAACATTCCATGATAAACAAAAGTTAAAAGAATTTGCAGCTAGAAAACCATCTCTTCAAAAAATCCTTGGCAAAACACTACAGGAAGAGGAAATGGAAAACAACAATGAAAACCAACAGTGGGAGGTAGGACAGTAAAGGGGGGGAAAAATCAAAGAGAAAAACAAATCAGGTTTAACAGCATTAATAAACAAATATGGCTGGAAGAACAAACCATATCTCAATAATAACCCTAAATGTTAATGGCTTAAACTCACCAATTAAGAGACACAGGCTAGTTGAATGGATCACAAAACAAGATCCAACAATATGCTGCCTTCAGGAGACGCATTTGATAGGAAAGGATATACATAGACTGAAGGTGAAAGGTTGGGAAAAATCATATCACTCATATGGACTGCGGAAACAAGCAGGAGTGTCCATACTCATATCAAATAAAATAGATTTCAAACCAAAGTTAATCAAAAGGGATAAAGAAGGACACTACATACTGCTCAAGGGAACCATACACCAACAAGACATAACAATCATAAATATATATGCCCCAAACAACGGTGCTGCTGCGTTCATCAAGCAAACTCTTCTCAAGTTCAAGAGTCTAATAGACCACCATACAATAATCATGGGAGACTTCAACACACCTCTCTCACCACTGGACAGATCTTCCAAACAAAAGTTGAATAAGGAAACTATAGAACTCAATAACACAATTAACAACCTAGACTTAATTGACATATATAGAATATACCACCCAACATCAAGCAGCTACACTTTTTTCTCAGCAGCACATGGATCCTTCTCAAAAATAGATCATATATTATGTCACAGGGCAACTCTTAGACAATATAAAGGAGCGGAGATAATACCATGCATCTTATCTGATCATAATGGAATGAAACTAAAAATCAACCATAAAAGAAGCAAGGAAAAATCATGCATCACTTGGAGAATGAACAATAGGTTACTGAATGATCAATGGGTTTTAGAAGACATCAAGGAGGAAATTAAAAAATTCTTAGAGTATAATGAAAACACAGACACAACATATCGGAATCTATGGGACACATTGAAAGCAGTTCTAAGAGGAAAATTCATTGCTTGGAGTTCATTCCTTAAAAAAAGAAAAAACCAACAAATAAATGATCTCATACTTCATCTCAAAATTCTAGAAAAAGAAGAGCAAAACAACAGCAAAAGAAGTAGAAGGCAAGAAATAATTAAAATCAGAGCTGAAATTAATGAAATCGAAACAAAAGAAACAATTGAAAAAATTGACAAAACGAAAAGTTGGTTCTTCGAAAAGATAAATAAAATTGACAGACCCTTAGCCATGCTAGTGAAGAGAAGAAGAGAGAGAACTCAAATTACTAGCATAAGGAATGAAAAAGGCAAGATCACGACAGACACTTCAGAAATACAGAAGATAATCAGAAATTATTTTGAATCCTTATACTCCAATAAAATAGAAGATAGTGAAGGCATCGATAAATTTCTTAAGTCATATAATCTGCCCAGATTGAGTCAGGAGGATATAGACAACCTAAACAGACCAATATCAATTGAGGAAATAGAAGAAACCATCAAAAGATTACCATCTAAGAAAAGCCCAGGACCTGATGGGTTTACAGCAGAGTTTTACAAAACCTTTAAAGAGGAACTAATACCAATACTTTTCAAGCTATTTCAGGAAATAGAAAAAGAGGGAGAACTTCCAAATTCATTCTACGAGGCCAACATCACCCTGATTCCGAAACCAGACAAAGACACTTCAAAGAAAGAAAACTACAGACCAATATCTCTAATGAACCTAGATGCAAAAATCCTCAATAAAATTCTGGCAAATCGGATACAAAAACATATCAAAAAAATTGTGCACCATGATCAAGTAGGATTCATCCCTGGTATGCAAGGGTGGTTCAATATACGGAAATCAATAAATGTTATTCACCACATCAATAGACTTAAAAATAAGAACCATATGATCATCTCGATAGATGCAGAAAAAGCATTCGACAAAGTACAGCATCCGTTTATGTTCAAAACTCTCGAAAAACTAGGGATAACAGGAACATACCTCAACATTGTAAAAGCAATTTATGCTAAGCCTCAGGCTAGCATCATTCTGAATGGAGAAAAATTGAAGGCATTCCCTCTAAAATCTGGAACAAGACAGGGATGCCCTCTCTCACCACTCCTGTTCAACATAGTTCTCGAAACACTGGCCAGAGCAATTAGACAGACGAAAGAAATTAAAGGCATAAAAATAGGAAAAGAAGAACTTAAGTTATCACTATTTGCAGATGACATGATTCTATACCTAGCAGACCCAATATGGTCTACAAAGAAACTGTTAGAGCTAATAAATGAATTCAGCAAAGTGGCAGGTTATAAAATCAACACGCATAAATCAAAGGCATTCCTGTATATCAGCGACAAATCCTCTGAAATGGACACGAGGACAACCACCCCGTTCACAATATCCTCAAAAAGAATAAAATACTTGGGAATCAACCTAACAAAAGAGGTGAAAGACTTATACAATGAAAACTACAGAACCCTAAAGAGAGAAATTGAAGAAGACCTTAGAAGATGGAAAAATATACCCTGTTCATGGATAGGCAGAACTAACATCATCAAAATGGCGATATTACCAAAAGTTCTCTATAGGTTTAATGCAATGCCAATCAAAATCCCAACGGCATTTCTTATAGAAATGGAGAAAGCAATCATGAAATTCATATGGAAGAATAAAAGACCCAGAATTGCAAAAACAATACTAAGCAGGAAAGGTGAATCAGGTGGTATAACGATTCCAGATTTCAAACTATACTACAGAGCAATAGTAACAAAAACAGCATGGTACTGGTACCAAAACAGGCGGGTGGACCAATGGTACAGAATAGAGGACACAGAAACCAACCCACAAAACTACAACTTTCTTATATTTGATAAAGGGGCTAAAAGCATGCAATGGAGGAAGGATAGCATCTTCAACAAATGGTGCTGGGAAAATTGGAAATCCATATGCAACAAAATGAAATTGAATCCCTTTCTCTCGCCATGCACAAAAGTTAACTCAAAATGGATCAAGGAGCTTGATATCAAATCAGAGACACGGCATCTGATAGAAGAGAAAGTTGGCTACGACCTACATGCTGTGGGGTCGGGCTCCAAATTCCTCAATAGGACACCCATAGCACAAGAGTTAACATCTAGAATCAACAAATGGGACTTACTCAAACTAAAAAGTTTTTTCTCAGCAAAAGAAACAATAAGAGAGGTAAATAGGGAGCCTACATCATGGGAACAAATCTTTACTCCTCACACTTCAGATAGAGCCCTAATATCCAGAGTATATAAAGAACTCAGAAAATTAGACAATAAGATAACAAATAATCCCATCAACAAATGGGCCAAGGACTTGAACAGACACTTCTCAGAGGAGGACATACAATCAATCAACAAGTACATGAAAAAATGCTCACCATCTCTAGCAGTCAGAGAAATGCAAATCAAAACCACCCTAAGATACCATCTCACTCCAGTAAGATTGGCAGCCATTACGAAGTCAAACAACAATAAGTGCTGGCGAGGATGTGGGGAAAAGGGTACACTTGTACATTGTTGGTGGGACTGCAAATTGGTGCAGCCAATTTGGAAAGCAGTATGGAGATTTCTTGGAAAGCTGGGAATGGAACCACCATTTGACCCAGCTATCCCCCTTCTGGGTCTATTCCCTAAAGACCTAAAAAGAGCATGCTACAGGGACACTGCTACATCGATGTTCATAGCAGCACAATTCACAATAGGAAGACTGTGGAACCAACCTAGATGCCCTTCAATAGACGAATGGATAAAAAAATTGTGGCATTTATACACAATGGAGTACTACTCTGCATTAAGAAATGACAAAATCATAGAATTTGGAGGGAAATGGATGGCATTAGAGCAGATTATGCTAAGCGAAGCTAGCCAAGCCCTAAAAAACAAATGCCAAATGTCTTCTTTGATATAAGGAGAGTAATTAAGAACAGACTAGGGAAGAAGAGCACAAGAAGAAGACCATCATTAAACAGGGTTGAGAGGTGGGAGGGAAAGGGAGAGAGAAGGGAAATAGCATGGAAATGGAACGAGACCCTCGGGTTTATACAAAATTACATACAAGAGGAAGTGAGGGGAAAGGGAAAAATAATACAAAGGGGAGGAATGAATTGCAGTAGTGGGGGTAGAGAGAGAAGAGGGGAGGGGAGGGGAGGGGAGGGGGGATAGTAGAGGATAGGAAAGGCAGCAGAATACAACAGACACTAGGATGGCAATATGTAAAGCAATGGAAGTGAAACTGATGTGATTCTGCAAGCTGTATAAGGGGCAATATGGGAGTGCATAACCCACTTGAATCAAAATGTGAAATATGATATATCAAGAACTATGTAATGGAGGGGTAAGACAAGATAATACAAATGGAAGAAATGATTTACAGTAGAAGGGGTAGAGAGAAAAGGGGAGGGGAGGGGAGGGGAGGGGGGATAGTAGAGAATAGGACTGACAGCAGAATACATCAGACACTAGAAAGGCAATATGTCAATCAATGGAAGGGTAACTGATGTGATACAGCAATCTGTATACGGGGTAAAGTTGGGAGTTCATAACCCGCTTGAATCAAACTGTGAAATATGATGTATTAAGAACTGTGTAAGGTTTTGAACGACCAACAATAAAAAAAAAAAAAAAAAAAAAAAAAAAAAAAAAAAAAAAAAAAAAAAAAAAAAAAAAAAAAAAAACAGAGGTTGGACAAAGAATTCAGAAAGACTGTTACAGAGGGCAGAGTTTACAGACTGGGTTGCAGAAGGATCTTACAGAGAGCAGAGGTTGGAGACTGAGGTGAAGAAGGACTGTTACAGAGAGTAGTGTTTAGAGACTGAGGTGAAGAAGGACCGTTGTAGAGAGCAGAGTTTGGAAACTGAGGTGCAGAAGGATTGTTGAATAGAGCAGAGGTTGGAGACTGGGGTGCAGAGGACTGTTGCAGATAGCACAGTTTGGAGACTGGGGTGTAGAATAACTGTTGCACAAAGCAGAGGTTTGAAACTTGGGTGCAAAAGGACTGTTGCAGAGAGCAGAATTTGGAGACTGAGGTCCAGAAGGACTGTTACAGAGATATGAGGTTGGAGACTGGGGTGCAGAAGGACTTATACAGAAAGCAGAGGTTGAAGACGGGGGAGCAGAAGGACTGTTACAGAGAGAAGATTTTGGAGACTGCACTACAGGAGGACTGTTACATAGAGCAGACTTTGGAGACTGGTGTGGAGAAGGACTGTTTCAGAGTGCAGACCTTGGAAACTGGGGTGCAGAAGAACTGTTGCAGAGAGCATAGGTTGGAGACTGGGGTGCAGAAGAACTGTCGCAGGCAGCAGAGGTTGGAGACTGAGGTGCAGAAGGAATGTTACAGAGAGCAGAGTTTGGAAACTGTGGTGCAGAAGGAATGATACAGAAAGGAGAGGTTGGAGACTGGGGTGCAGAAGGACCGCTACAGAGATCAGAGGTTGGGGACTGCGGTACAGAAGGACTGTTACAGAGAGCAGAGGTTGGAGACTGGGGAGCAGAAGGACTGTTACAGAGAGCAGAGGTTGGAGACTGGGGAGCAGAAGGTCTGTTAGAGAGAGCAGAGGTTGGAGACTGGGAAGCAGAAGAATTGTTACGGAGAGCAGATTTGAAAAATGGGGTGCGAAAGGATTTTACAGAGAGCAGATGTTGGAGGCTGGGGTGCAGAATCACTGTTACAGAGAGCATATTTTGGAGACTGAGGTGTAAAAGGACTGTAACAGAAAGAAGCGATGAGAGACTGGGGTGCACAAGGATCGTTGCAGAGAGCAGAGATATCAGACTGAGTTTCAGGAGGAGTGTTGCAGAGAGCACATGTTTGAGACTGGGGTGCAGTAAGACTTTTGCAGAGAGCAGAGGTTGGAGACTGGGGTGCAAAAGGATCATTGCAGAGAGCAGAGGTTGGAGACTGGGGTGCAGAAGAATTGTTCCAGAGAGCAGAGGTTGGAGACTGGGGTGCAGAAAAACCCTTACAGAGAGCACTGGTTGGAGACTGCGGGACAAAATGACTGTTACAGAGAGCAGAGGTTGGAGACTGTGGAGCAAAAGGACTGTTACAGAGAGCAGAGGTTGGAGACTTGGGAGCAGAAGGAATATTACAGAGAGCAGAGTTTGAAAACTGGAGTGCAGAAGGATCTTACAGCGAGCAGAGGTTGGAGACTTGGGAACACAAGAAATATTACAGAGAGCGAAGTTTGAAAACTGGAGTGCAGAAGGATCTTACAGAGAGCAGAGGTTGGAGACTGAGGTGCAGAAAGACTGTTACAGAAAGCAGAGTTTGGAGACTGGGGTGCACAAAAATCGTTGCAGAGAGCAGAGTTTTCAGACTGAGGTGCAGTAGGACTGTTGCAGGTAGCAGATGTTGGAGACTGGGGTTCAGAAGGACCCTTACAGAAAGCAGAGGTTGGAGACTGCGGAGCAGAAGGACTGTTTAAGAGAGCAGACTTTGGAGACTGGGGAGCAGAAGGAATTTTACAGAGAGCAGAGTTTGGAAACTGGGGTGCATAAGGGTCTTACAGAGAGCAGAGGTTGGAGACTGAGGTGCAGAAAGACTGTTACAGAAAGCAGAATTTGGAGACTAGGGTGCACAAAAATCGTTGAAGAGAGCAGAGTTTTCAGACTGAGGTGCAGAAGGACTGTTGCAGGGAGCAGATGATGGAGACTGGAGTGCAGAAGGACTTTTGCAGAGAGCAGAGGTTAGAGACTGGTGTGCAAAATGATTGTTGTAGAGAGCAGAGTTTGAAGACTGGGGTGCAGAAGGATTGTTACAGAGAGCAGAGGTTGGAGACAGGTGTGCTGAATTATCTTACCGAAAGCTTACTTTGGAGACTGGGGTGCAGAAGGACTGTTGCGGAGAGCAGAGGTTGGAGACTTGGGTGCAGAAGGATCGTTTACGAGAGAAGAGATTGGAGACTGGGTTCAAAAGGCCTGCTACAGACAGAAGAGGTTAAAGACTTGGGTGCATAAGGCCTTTTACAGAGAGAATTGCTTGGAGACTGGGGTGCAGAAGGACAGTTACAGAGAGTATAGTTTAAGCACTGTGTTGCATAACTATCTTACATAGAGCAGAGGTTGGAGACTGAGGTAGAGCAGGACTGTTATAGAGAGAAGAGTTTGGAGACTGGGGTGTAGAAGGACTGTTGCAGAGAGTAGAGTTTGGAGACTGGCGTCAAAAGGACTTTGGCCGAGAGAAGAATTTGGTGACTGGGGTGGAGAAGGATTGTTGCAGAGAGTAGAGTTTGGAGAATGAGGTGCAGAAGAACTATTACAGAGAGCAGAGGATGCAGACTGGGGTGTAGAAGGACTGATACAGAAAGCAGAGGTTGGTGAATAGGGTGCAGAAAGAGTGTTTCAGAGAGCAGATGTTAGAGACTGGAGTGCAGAAAAACTGTGGAAGAGAGCAGAGATTGGATACTGGGGTGCAGAAGGCCTGTTACAGAGAGCAGAATTTGGATACTGGGGTGCAGAAGGACTCTTACAGTGAGCAGAGTTTCCAGACTGGGTTTCAGAAGGGTCTTACAGAATGCAGACTTTGGAGGCTGAGGTACAGAATTACTGTTACAGAGAGCAGAGGTTGGACACTGGGGTTAAGAAGGATTCTTGCAGAGGGCAAAGTTTTCAGACTCAGGTAGAGTAGAACTGTTGCAGAAAGACATATTGGAGACTGGGTCCACAAGGACTGTTGCAGCGAGCAGAGTTTGGAGACAGGGTGCAGACGGATCGTTGCAGAGAGCAGAGGTTTGAGACTGGGGTGCAGAAGAACTGTTGCGGAGAGCAGACATTGGAGATTGGGGTGGGGAGTGACTGTTTCTCAGAGCAGAATTTAAACACTGAGTCGCAGAGGGACTTTTACAGAGATCAGTGGTTAGAGACTTGAGTGCAGAAGTACTGATACAGAAAGCAGAAATTAGAGACTGGGGTGCAGAAAAACTGTTGTAGAGAGCAGATGTTGGAGACTGGGGTGCAGAAGAACTGTTGCAGAGAGTAGAGTTTGGAGACTTGCGTACAGAAGGACTCTTATGGAGAGTAAAGGTTTTAGATTGGGGTGCAGAAGAACTATTGCAGTAAGCAGAGGTTGAAGATTGGGGTGGAGAAAGACTTTTTCAGAGAGTAGCATTTTGAGGCTGGGTGCCAAAGGTCTGTTGCAGAGAGCAGAGGTTGGTGACTGAAGTGCAGAACGACTGTTACAGAGAACAGAGGTTGGAGACTGGAATGCAGAAGGACTGATACAGAAAGCAGAGGTTGGAGACTGTGGTGCAGAAGGACTGTTGCAAAGAGCATAGGTTGGAGACTACAGTAGAGAAAGACTGTTGTCGAGAGCAGGTGTTGGAGACTGGGGTGCAGTAGAACTATTGCACAGAGCAGAGGATGCAGACTGAGGTGCAGAAGGACTGTTACAGAGAGCAGAGTTTGGAACTGTGGTGCAGAAGGACTGATACAGAAAGAAGAGATTGTAAACTGGGGTGCAGACAGACCATTAAAGGAAACAGAGGTTGGAGACTGCGGAACAGAAGGACTGCTATAGAGAGCAGAGTTTGGAGACTGGGGTGCAGAAGAAGTGTTGTAGAGAAAAGAGGTTTGAGACTTGGGTGCAGAAGGACCATTGCAGATAGTAGAGGTTGGAGATTGGAGTGCAGCAGGACTGTTGCAGAGAGCAGAGGTTTGAGTATGAGGTGCAGAAGGACTGTTACAGATAGCAGTGGTTGGAGACTGAGGTGAAGAAGGATTGTGACGGAGAGCGGAGTTTGGACACTGATGTTCAGAAAAACTGTTACAGAGAGCAGAGCGTGGAGACTGGTGTGTAGAAGGATTATTGCAGAGAACAGAGGTTGAAGACTGAGGTGCAGAAGGATCTTTGCAGAGAGCAGAGTTTGGAGAGTGAGGCACAGAAGGATCGCTACAGAGAGCAGAGGTTTGACACTGGGGTTCAAAGGACAGTTACAGAGAGCACAGGTTGGAGACTGGGGTGAAGAAGAAATGTTGCAGAGAACAGATGATGTAGACTGGGGTGAAGAAAGACTGTTGCAGAGAGCAGAGGTTAGAGAATGGGGTTCAGAACGACTGTTGCAGATAGCAAAGGTTGGAGACTGAGGTGCAGCAGGAATGTTGCAGTAACAGAGGTTGGAGACTGAGGGGTATAAGGACTGTTACAGAGAGCATAGGTTGGAGAGTGTGGTGCAGAAGGACTGATACAAAAAGCAGAGTTTGCAGACTGGGGTGCAGAAGGATCTTACATAAAGCAGAGGTTTGAAACTGAGGTGCAGAAGGACTGTTACAGACAGAAGAGGTTAGAGACTGGGGAGCAGAAGGACGCTTACAGAGAGCAGAGTTTGGAGACTGCAATATAGAAGGGCTGTTACAGAGAGCACCATTTTGACTGGGGTAAAGGACTGTTGTAATTAGAAGATGTTGGAGACTGTGGTGAAGAAGGACTTTTCAGATAGCAGAGGTTGAAGAATGGGGTGCAGAAGGACTGTTGCAGAGAGCAGATTTTTCACATTGAGGTGAAGAAGGACTGTTGAGAAGAGCAGATGTTGTAGACTGGGTAGAACAAAGACTGTTTCAGAGATCAAAGTTTGGAGACTGGGGTGCAGTAGGATAGTTGCTGAGAGCAGAATTTGGAGAATGGGGTGAAGAAGGATCATTGCAGAGAGTAGAGTTTGGAGACATAGGTGCAGAAGGACCGTTTCAGACAGCAGAAGTTTTTGACTGAGGTGCAGAAGGATTGTTACAGAGAGGAGAGGTTGGAGACTGAGGTGCAGAAGGACTGTTGAGGAGAGCAGAGGTTGGAGACAGGAGTGTAGAAGAACTGTGAGAGAGAGCAGTGTGTGTAGACTGAGGTGCAGAAGGACTGATAAAGAGAGCAGAGGTTGGAGACTGGTGTGCAATAGGACTGATACAGAAAGCAGAGATTAAAGACTGGGGTGCAGAAGGACCGTTACAGAGAGCAAAGGTTGGAGACTGCAGTACAGAATGACTGTTACACAGAGCAGAGGTTGGAGACTGGGGTACAGAAGACTGTTGCAGAGAGTAGGTGAGGAGACTATGGTTAAGAAGGACTGTTGAAGAGAGCAGAGGTTGGAGAATAGGGTTCAGAAGAACTGTAACAGAGAGTAGAGGTTGGAGACTTTGGTGCAAAAAGCCTGATACAGAAAGCAGAGTTTGGAGACTGGGGTGTAGAAGTACTGTTACAGAGAGAAGAGGTTGGAGAATTGGGTGCAGAATAAGTGTTGTAGAGAACAGAGGTTGGAGACTCGGGTGTAGAAGGACCATTTTAGATAGCAGAAGTTGGAGACTGGGTTTCAGAAGGTTCTTATAGATATCAGAGGTTGGACACTGAGGTACAGAAGGACTGTTGCAGAGATGAGGTTGAACATTGGGGAGCAGAAAGACTGTTGCGGAGAAGCAGAGGTTGGAGTCTGAGGTGCAGAATGAAAGTTACAGAGAGCAGAGGTTGGAGACTGGGGTTCAAAAAAACTGATACAGAAAGCACAGTTTGTAGACTAGGGAGCAGAAGGATCATTACAAAGAGAGTTTGGAGACTGCAGTACAGAAGGACTGTTACAGAGAGAAGAGTTTGGAGACTGGGGTG
>NW_027523579.1:0-45024 GCF_052094955.1 Ictidomys tridecemlineatus
AGCAAACAAACCATAGAGATAGAACATGAAACTGCTTTATTGTGTCAAGTTTCAAAGAGCTAGCACAAACCGTGTTTGATTTAGAGTTCCAAATACATTTATCCCTATAGGAGAAAACAGAGTGAAACCTCAAAATGAAACCGGTTACTGCCAACGAACGGTTTAACCTAGAAGAACGAAATTTGGCGAGCCATGTGGGATTGGTGTACTGATCATTACCTGAAAGTTTCATCAAGATTGGGTGAAAAAGTGTGTGCTGAGATTTCAGGCAACTCGTAGTTTTTTGGAAGCTTGGCAGGCCCTTTCCATGAAAGTGATTCTCGCCAGTCTCTGCTTAGGGCTACATCAACAGCAAACAAACCATAGAGATAGAACTTGAAACTGCTTTATTGTGTCAAGTTTCAAAGAGCTAGCACAAACCGTGTTTGATTTAGAGTTCCAAATACATGTATATGTACAGGAGAAAACAGAGTGAAACCTCAAAATCAAACCGGTTACTGCCAACGAACGGTTTAACCTAGAAGAACGAAATTTGGCGAGCCAAGTGGGATTGGTGTACTGATCATTACCTGAAAGTTTCATCAAGATTGGGTGAAAAAGTGTGTGCTGAGATTTCAGGCAACTCGTAGTTTTTTGGAAGCTTGGCAGGCCCTTTCCATGAAAGTGATTCTCGCCAGTCTCTGTTTAGGGCTACATCAACAGCAAACAAACCATAGAGATAGAACTTGAAACTGCTTTATTGTGTCAAGTTTCAAAGAGCTAGCACAAACCGTGTTTGATTTAGAGTTCCAAATACATTTATCCCTATAGGAGAAAACAGAGTGAAACCTCAAAATGAAACCGGTTACTGCCAACGAACGGTTTAACCTAGAAGAACGAAATTTGGCGAGCCAAGTGGGATTGGTGTACTGATCATTACCTGAAAGTTTCATCAAGATTGGGTGAAAAAGTGTGTGCTGAGATTTCAGGCAACTCGTAGTTTTTTGGAAGCTTGGCAGGCCCTTTCCATGAAAGTGATTCTCGCCAGTCTCTGCTTAGGGCTACATCAACAGCAAACCAACCATAGAGATAGAACTTGAAACTGCTTTATTGTGTCAAGTTTCAAAGAGCTAGCACAAACCGTGTTTGATTTAGAGTTCCAAATACATGTATCCCTATAGGAGAAAACAGAGTGAAACCTCAAAATGAAACCGGTTACTGCAAACGAACGGTTTAACCTAGAAGAACGAAATTTTGCGAGCCAAGTGGGATTGGTGTACTGATCATTACCTGAAAGTTTCATCAAGATTGGGTGAAAAAGTGTGTGCTGAGATTTCAGGCAACTCGTAGTTTTTTGGAAGCTTGGCAGGCCCTTTCCATGAAAGTGATTCTCGCCAGTCTCTGCTTAAGGCTACATCAACAGCAAACAAACCATAGAGATAGAACTTGAAACTGCTTTATTGTGTCAAGTTTCAAATAGCTAGCACAAACCGTGTTTGATTTAGAGTTCCAAATACATGTATCCCTATAGGAGAAAACAGAGTGAAACCTCAAAATGAAACCGGTTACTGCCAACGAACGGTTTAACCTAGAAGAACGAAATTTGGCGAGCCAAGTGGGATTGGTGTACTGATCATTACCTGAAAGTTTCATCAAGATTGGGTGAAAAAGTGTGTGCTGAGATTTCAGGCAACTCGTAGTTTTTTGGAAGCTTGGCAGGCCCTTTCCATGAAAGTGATTCTCGCCAGTCTCTGCTTAGGGCTACATCAACAGCAAACAAACCATAGAGATAGAACTTGAAACTGCTTTATTGTGTCAAGTTTTAAAGAGCTAGCACAAACCGTGTTTGATTTAGAGTTCCAAATACATGTATCCCTATAGGAGAAAACAGAGTGAAACCTCAAAATGAAACTGGTTACTGCCAACGAACGGTTTAACCTAGAAGAATGAAATTTGGCGAGCCACGTGGGATTGGTGTACTGATCATTACCTGAAAGTTTCATCAAGATTGGGTGAAAAAGTGTGTGCTGAGATTTCAGGCAACTCGTAGTTTTTTGGAAGCTTGGCAGGCCCTTTCCATGAAAGTGATTCTCGCCAGTCTCTGCTTAGGGCTACATCAACAGCAAACAAACTATAGAGATAGAACTTGAAACTGCTTTATTGTGTCAAGTTTCAAAGAGCTAGCACAAACCGTGTTTGATTTAGAGTTCCAAATACATGTATCCCTATAGGAGAAAACAGAGTGAAACCTCAAAATGAAACCGGTTACTGCAAACGAACGGTTTAACCTAGAAGAACGAAATTTGGCGAGCCAAGTGGGATTGGTGTACTGATCATTACCTGAAAGTTTCATCAAGATTGGGTGAAAAAGTGTGTGCTGAGATTTCAGGCAACTCGTAGTTTTTTGGAAGCTTGGCAGGCCCTTTGCATGAAAGTGATTCTCACCAGTCTCTGCTTAGGGCTACATCAACAGCAAACAAACCATAGAGATAGAACTTGAAACTGCTTTATTGTGTCAATTTCAAAGAGCTAGCACAAACCTTGTTTGATTTAGAGTTCCAAATACATGTATCCCTATAGGAGAAAACAGAGTGAAACCTCAAAATGAAACCGGTTACTGCAAACGAACGGTTTAACCTAGAAGAACGAAATTTGGCGAGCCAAGTGGGATTGGTGTACTGATCATTACCTGAAAGTTTCATCAAGATTGGGTGAAAAAGTGTGTGCTGAGATTTCAGGCAACTCGTAGTTTTTTGGAAGCTTGGCAGGCCCTTTTTATGAAAGTAATTCTCGCCAGTCTCTGCTTAGGGCTACATCAACAGCAAACAAACCATAGAGATAGAACTTGAAACTGCTTTATTGTGTCAAGTTTCAAAGAGCTAGCACAAACCGTGTTTGATTTAGAGTTCCAAATACATGTATCCCTATAGGGGAAAACAGAGTGAAACCTCAAAATGAAACCGGTTACTGCCAACCAACGGTTTAACCTAGAAGAACGAAAATTGGCGAGCCAAGTGGGATTGGTGTACTGACCATTACCTGAAAGTTTAATCAAGATTGGGTGAAAAAGTGTGTGCTGAGATTTCAGGCAACTCTTAGTTTTTTGGAAGCTTGGCAGGCCCTTTCCATGAAAGTAATTCTCGCCAGTCTCTGCTTAGGGCTACATCAACAGCAAACGAACCATAGAGATAGAACTTGAAACTGCTTTATTGTGTCAAGCTTCAAAGAGCTAGCACAAACCGTGATTGATTTAGAGTTCCAAATACATGTAACCCTAGAGGAGAAAACAGAGTGAAACCTCAAAATGAAACCGGTTACTGCCAACGAACGGTTTAACCTAGAAGAACGAAATTTGGGGAGCCAAGTGGGATAGGTGTACTGATCATTATCTGAAAGTTTCATCAAGATTGGGTGAAAAAGTGTGTGCTGAGATTTCAGGCAACTCGTAGTTTTTTGGAAGCTTGGCAGGCCCTTTCCATGAAAGTGATTCTCGCCAGTCTCTGCTTAGGGCTACATCAACAGCAAACAAACCATAGAGATAGAACTTGAAACTGCTTTATTGTGTCACGTTTCAAAGAGCTAGCACAAACCGTGTTTGATTTAGAGTTCCAAATACATGTATCCCTATAGAAGAAAACAGAGTGAAACCTCAAAATGAAAACTTTACTGCCAACGAACGGTTTAACCTAGAAGAACGAAATTTGGCGAGCCAAGTGGGATTGGTGTACTGATCATTACCTGAAAGTTTCATCAAGATTGGGTGAAAAAGTGTGTTCTGAGATTTCAGGCAACTCGTAGTTTTTTGGAAGCTTGGCAGGCCCTTTCCATGAAAGTGATTCTCGCCAGTCTCTGCTTAGGGCTACATCAACAGCAAACAAACCATAGAGAGAGAACTTGAAACTGCTTTATTGTGTCAAGTTTCAAAGAGCTAGCACAAACCGTGTTTGATTTAGAGTTCCAAATACATGTATCCATATAGGAGAAAACAGAGTGAAACCTCAAAATGAAACCGGTTACTGCCAACGAACGGTTTTAACCTAGAAGAACGAAATTTGGCGAGCCAAGTGGGATTGGTGTACTGATCATTACCTGAAAGTTTCATCAAGATTGGGTGAAAAAGTGTTTGCTGAGATTTCAGGCAACTCGTAGTTTTTTGGAAGCTTGGCAGGCCCTTTCCATGAAAGTGATTCTCGCCAGTCTCTGCTTAGGGCTACATCAACAGCAAACAAACCATAGAGAAAGAAATTGAAACTGCTTTATTGTGTCACGTTTCAAAGAGCTAGCACAAAACGTGTTTGATTTAGAGTTCCAAATACATGTATCCCTGTAGGAGAAAACAGAGTGAAACCTCAAAATGAAACCGGTTACTGCCAACGAACGGTTTAACCTAGAAGAACGAAATTTGGCGAACCAAGTGGGATTGGTGTACTGATCATTACCTGAAAGTTTCATCAAGATTGGGTGAAAAAGTGTGTGCTGAGAATTCAGGAAACTCGTAGTTTTTTGGAAGCTTGGCAGGCCCTTTCCATGAAAGTGATTCTCGCCAGTCTCTGCTTAGGGATACATCAACAGCAAACAAACCATAGAGATAGAACTTGAAACTTCTTTATTGTGTCAAGTTTCAAAGAGCTAGCACAAACCGTGTTTGATTTAGAGTTCCAAATACATGTATCCCTATAGGAGAAAACAGAGTGAAACCTCAAAATGAAACCGGTTACTGCCAACGAACGGTTTAACCTAGAAGAACGAAATTTGGCGAGCCAAGTGGGATTGGTGTACTGATCATTACCTGAAAGTTTCATCAAGATTGGGTGAAAAAGTGTGTGCTGAGATTTCAGGCAACTCGTAGGTTTTTGGAAGCTTGGCGGGCCCTTTCCATGAAAGTGATTCTCGCCAGTCTCTGCTTAGGGCTACATCAACAGCAAACAAACCATAGAGATAGAACTTGAAACTGCTTTATTGTGTCAAGTTTTAAAGAGCTAGCACAAACCGTGTTTGATTTAGAGTTCCAAATACATGTATCCCTATAGGAGAAAACAGAGTGAAACCTCAAAATGAAACCGGTTACTGCCAACGAACGGTTTAACCTAGAAGAATGAAATTTGGCGAGCCACGTGGGATTGGTGTACTGATCATTACCTGAAAGTTTCATCAAGATTGGGTGAAAAAGTGTTTGCTGAGATTTCAGGCAACTCGTAGTTTTTTGGAAGCTTGGCAGGCCCTTTCCATGAAAGTGATTCTCGCCAGTCTCTGCTTAGGGCTACATCAACAGCAAACAAACCATAGAGAAAGAAATTGAAACTGCTTTATTGTGTCACGTTTCAAAGAGCTAGCACAAACCGTGTTTGATTTAGAGTTCCAAATACATGTATCCCTGTAGGAGAAAACAGAGTGAAACCTCAAAATGAAACCGGTTACTGCCAACGAACGGTTTAACCTAGAAGAACGAAATTTGGCGAACCAAGTGGGATTGGTGTACTGATCATTACCTGAAAGTTTCATCAAGATTGGGTGAAAAAGTGTGTGCTGAGAATTCAGGAAACTCGTAGTTTTTTGGAAGCTTGGCAGGCCCTTTCCATGAAAGTGATTCTCGCCAGTCTCTGCTTAGGGCTACATCAACAGCAAACAAACCATAGAGATAGAACTTGAAACTGCTTTATTGTGTCAAGTTTCAAAGAGCTAGCACAAACCGTGTTTGATTTAGAGTTCCAAATACATGTATCCCTATAGGAGAAAACAGAGTGAAACCTCAAAATGAAACCGGTTACTGCCAACGAACGGTTTAACCTAGAAGAACGAAATTTGGCGAGCCAAGTGGGATTGGTGTACTGATCATTACCTGAAAGTTTCATCAAGATTGGGTGAAAAAGTGTGTGCTGAGATTTCAGGCAACTCGTAGTTTTTTGGAAGCTTGGCAGGCCCTTTCCATGAACGTGATTCTCGCCAGTCTCTGCTTAGGGCTACATCAACAGCAAACAAACCATAGAGATAGAACTTGAAACTGCTTTATTGTGTCAAGTTTCAAAGAGCTAGCACAAACCGTGTTTGATTTAGAGTTCCAAATACATGTATCCCTATAGGAGAAAACAGAGTGAAACCTCAAAATGAAACCGGTTACTGCCAACGAACGGTTTAACCTAGAAGAACGAAATTTGGCGAGCCAAGTGGGATTGGTGTACTGATCATTACCTGAAAGTTTCATCAAGATTGGGTGAAAAAGTGTGTGCTGAGATTTCAGGCAACTCGTAGGTTTTTGGAAGCTTGGCGGGCCCTTTCCATGAAAGTGATTCTCGCCAGTCTCTGCTTAGGGCTACATCAACAGCAAACAAACCATAGAGATAGAACTTGAAACTGCTTTATTGTGTCAAGTTTCAAAGAGCTAGCACAAACCGTGTTTGATTTAGAGTTCCAAATACATGTATCCCTATAGGAGAAAACAGAGTGAAACCTCAAAATGAAACCGGTTACTACCAACGAACGGTTTAACCTAGAAGAATGAAATTTGGTGAGCCAAGTGGGATTGGTGTACTGATCATTACCTGAAAGTTTCATCAAGATTGGGTGAAAAAGTGTGTTCTGAGATTTCAGGCAACTCGTAGTTTTTTGGAAGCTTGGCAGGCCCTTTCCATGAAAGTGATTCTCGCCAGTCTCTGCTTAGGGCTACATCAACAGCAAACAAACCATAGAGAGAGAACTTGAAACTGCTTTATTGTGTCAAGTTTCAAAGAGCTAGCACAAACCGTGTTTGATTTAGAGTTCCAAATACATGTATCCATATAGGAGAAAACAGAGTGAAACCTCAAAATGAAACCGGTTACTGCCAACGAACGGTTTAACCTAGAAGAACGAAATTTGGCGAGCCAAGTGGGATTGGTGTACTGATCATTACCTGAAAGTTTCATCAAGATTGGGTGAAAAAGTGTGTGCTGAGATTTCAGGCAACTCGTAGTTTTTTGGAAGCTTGGCAGGCCCTTTCCATGAAAGTGATTCTCGCCAGTCTCTGCTTAGGGCTACATCAACAGCAAACAAACCATAGAGATAGAACTTGAGACTGCTTTATTGTGTCAGGGTTCAAAGAGCTGGCACAAACCGTGTTTGATTTAGAGTTCCAAATACATGTATCCCTATAGGAGAAAACAGAGTGAAACCTCAAAATGAAACCGGTTACTGCCAACGAACGGTTTAAACTAGAAGAACGAAATTTGGCGAGCCAAGTGGGATTGGTGAACTGATCAATACCTGAACGTTTCATCAAGATTGGGTGAAAAAGTGTGTGCTGATATTTCAGGCAACTCGTAGTTTTTTGGAAGCTTGGCAGGCCCTTTCCATGAAAGTGATTCTCGCCAGGCTCTGCTTAGGGCTACATCAACAGCAAACAAACCATAGAGATAGAACTTGAAACTGCTTTATTGTGTCAAGTTTCAAAGAGCTAGCACAAACCGTGTTTGATTTAGAGTTCCAAATACATGTATCCCTATAGGAGAAAACAGAGTGAAACCTCAAAATGAAACCGGTTACTGCAAACGAACGGTTTAACCTAGAAGAACGAAATTTTGCGAGCCAAGTGGGATTGGTGTACTGATCATTACCTGAAAGTTTCATCAAGATTGGGTGAAAAAGTGTGTGCTGAGATTTCAGGCAACTCGTAGTTTTTTGGAAGCTTGGCAGGCCCTTTCCATGAAAGTGATTCTCGCCAGTCTCTGCTTAGGGCTACATCAACAGCAAACAAACCATAGAGATAGAACTTGAAACTGCTTTATTGTGTCAAGTTTCAAAGAGCTAGCACAAACCGTGTTTAATTTAGAGTTCCAAATACATGTATCCCTATAGGAGAAAACAGAGTGAAACCTCAAAATGAAACCGGTTACTGCCAACGAACGGTTTAACCTAGAAGAACGAAATTTGGCGAACCAAGTGGGATTGGTGTACTGATCATTACCTGAAAGTTTCATCAAGATTGGGTGAAAAAGTGTGTGCTGAGAATTCAGGCAACTCATAGTTTTTTGGAAGCTTGGCAGGCCCTTTCCATGAAAGTGATTCTCGCCAGTCTCTGCTTAGGGCTACATCAACAGCAAACAAACCATAGAGATAGAACTTGAAACTGCTTTATTGTGTCAAGTTTCAAAGAGCTAGCACAAACCGTGTTTGATTTAGAGTTCCAAATACATGTATCCCTATAGGAGAAAACAGAGTGAAACCTCAAAATGAAACCGGTTACTGCCAACGAACGGTTTAACCTAGAAGAACGAAATTTGGTGAGCCAAGTGGGATTGGTGTACTGATCATTACCTGAAAGTTTCATCAAGATTGGGGGAAAAAGTGTGTGCTGAGATTTCAGGCAACTCGTAGTTTTTTGGAAGCCTGGCAGACCCTTTCCATGAAAGTGATTCTCGCCAGTCTCTGCTTAGGGCTACATCAACAGCAAACAAACCATAGAGATAGAACTTGAAACTACTTTATTGTGTCAAGTTTCAAAGAGCTAGCACAAACCGTGTTTGATTTAGAGTTCCAAATACATGTATCCCTATAGGAGAAAACAGAGTGAAACCTCAAAATTAAACCGGTTACTGCCAACGAACGGTTTAACCTAGAAGAACGAAATTTGGCGAGCCAAGTGGGATTGGTGTAGTGATCATTACCTAAAAGTTTCATCAAGATTGGGTGAAAAAGTGTGTGCTGAGATTTCAGGCAACTTGTAGATTTTTGGAAGCTTGGCAGGCCCTTTCCATGAAAGTGATTCTCGCCAGTCTCTGCTTAGGGCTACATCAACAGCAAACAAACCAAAGAGATAGAACTTGAAACTGCTTTATTGTGTCAAGTTTCAAAGAGCTAGCACAAACCGTGTTTGATTTAGAGTTCCAAATACATGTATCCCTATAGAAGAAAACAGAGTGAAACCTCAAAATTAAACCTTTACTGCCCACGAACGGTTTAATCTAGAAGAACGAAATTTGGGGAGCCAAGTGGGATTGGTGTACTGATCAGTACCTGAAAGTTTCATCAAGATTGGGTGAAAAAGTGTGTGCTGAGATTTCAGGCAACTCGTAGTTTTTTGGAAGCTTGGCAGGCCCTTTCCATGAAAGTGATTCTCGCCAGTCTCTGCTTAGGGCTACATCAACAGCAAACAAACCATAGAGATAGAACTTGAAACTGCTTTATTGTGTCAAGTTTCAAAGAGCTAGCACAAACCGTGTTTGATTTAGAGTTCCAAATACATGTATCCCTATAGGAGAAAACAGAGTGAAACCTCAAAATGAAACCGGTTACTGCCAATGAACTGTTTAACCTAGAAGAACGAAATTTGGCAAGCCAAGTGGGATTGGTGTACTGATCATTACCTGAAAGTTTCATCAAGATTGGGTAAAAATGTGTGTGCTGAGATTTCAGGCAACTCGTAGTTTTTTGGAAGCTCGGCAGGCCCTTTCCATGAAAGTGATTCTTGCCAGTCTCTGCTTAGGGCTACATCAACAGCAAACAACCCATAGAGTTAGATCTTGAAACTGCTTTATTGTGTCAAGTTTCAAAGAGTTAGCACTAACCCTGTTTGATTTAGAGTTCCAAATACATGTATCCCTATAGGAGAAAACAGTGTGAAACCTCAAAATGAAACCGGTTACTGCCAACGAACGGTTTAACCTAGAAGAACGAAATTTGGCGAGCCAAGTGGGATTGGTGTACTGATAATTACTTGAAAGTTTCATCAAGATTGGGTGAAAAACTGTTTGCTGAGATTTCAGGCAACTCGTAGTTTTTTGGAAGCTTGGCAAGCCCTTTCCATGAAAGTGATTCTCGCCAGTCTCTGCTTAGGGCTACATCAACAGTAAACAAACCATAGAGATACAACTTGAAACTGCTTTATTGTGTCAAGTTTCAAAGAGCTAGCACAAACCGTGTTTGATTTAGAGTTCCAAATACATGTATCCCTATAGGAGAAAACAGAGTGAAACCTCAAAATGAAACCGGTTACTGCCAACGAACGGTTTAACCTAGAAGAACGAAATTTGGCGAGCCAAGTGGGATTGGTGTAGTGATCATTACCTAAAAGTTTCATCAAGATTGGGTGAAAAAGTGTGTGCTGAGATTTCAGGCAACTTGTAGTTTTTTGGAAGCTTGGCAGGCCCTTTCCATGAAAGTGATTCTCGCCAGTCTCTGCTTAGGGCTACATCAACAGCAAACAAACCATAGAGATAGAACTTGAAACTGCTTTATTGTGTCAAGTTTCAAAGAGCTAGCACAAACCGTGTTTGATTTAGAGTTCCAAATACATGTATCCCTATAGAAGAAAACAGAGTGAAACCTAAAAATTAAACCTTTACTGCCCACGAACGGTTTAATCTAGAAGAACGAAATTTGGGGAGCCAAGTGGGATTGGTGTACTGATCAGTACCTGAAAGTTTCATCAAGATTGGGTGAAAAAGTGTGTGCTGAGATTTCAGGCAACTCGTAGTTTTTTGGAAGCTTGGCAGGCCCTTTCCATGAAAGTGATTCTCGCCAGTCTCTGCTTAGGGCTACATCAACAGCAAACAAACCATAGAGATAGAACTTGAAACTGCTTTATTGTGTCAAGTTTCAAAGAGCTAGCACAAACCGTGTTGGATTTAGAGTTCCAAATACATGTATCCCTATAGGAGAAAACAGAGTGAAACCTCAAAATGAAACCGGTTACTGCCAATGAACTGTTTAACCTAGAAGAACGAAATTTGGCAAGCCAAGTGGGATTGGTGTACTGATCATTACCTGAAAGTTTCATCAAGATTGGGTAAAAATGTGTGTGCTGAGATTTCAGGCAACTCGTAGTTTTTTGGAAGCTCGGCAGGCCCTTTCCATGAAAGTGATTCTTGCCAGTCTCTGCTTAGGCTACATCAACAGCAAACAACCCATAGAGTTAGATCTTGAAACTGCTTTATTGTGTCAAGTTTCAAAGAGTTAGCACTAACCCTGTTTGATTTAGAGTTCCAAATACATGTATCCCTATAGGAGAAAACAGTGTGAAACCTCAAAATGAAACCGGTTACTGCCAACGAACGGTTTAACCTAGAAGAACGAAATTTGGCGAGCCAAGTGGGATTGGTGTACTGATAATTACCTGAAAGTTTCATCAAGATTGGGTGAAAAACTGTTTGCTGAGATTTCAGGCAACTCGTAGTTTTTTGGAAGCTTGGCAAGCCCTTTCCATGAAAGTGATTCTCGCCAGTCTCTGCTTAAAGCTACATCAACAGTAAACAAACCATAGAGATACAACTTGAAACTGCTTTATTGTGTCAAGTTTCAAAGAGCTAGCACAAACCGTGTTTGATTTAGAGTTCCAAATACATGTATCCCTATAGGAGAAAAACAGAGTGAAACCTCAAAATTAAACCGGTTACTGCCAACGAACGGTTTAACCTAGAAGAACGAAATTTGGCGAGCCAAGTGGGATTGGTGTAGTGATCATTACCTAAAAGTTTCATCAAGATTGGGTGAAAAAGTGTGTGCTGAGATTTCAGGCAACTTGTAGTTTTTTGGAAGCTTGGCAGGCCCTTTCCATGAAAGTGATTCTCGCCAGTCTCTGCTTAGGGCTACATCAACAGCAAACAAACCAAAGAGATAGAACTTGAAACTGCTTTATTGTGTCAAGTTTCAAAGAGCTAGCACAAACCGTGTTTGATTTAGAGTTCCAAATACATGTATCCCTATAGAAGAAAACAGAGTGAAACCTCAAAATTAAACCTTTACTGCCCACGAACGGTTTAATCTAGAAGAACAAAATTTGGGGAGCCAAGTGGGATTGGTGTACTGATCAGTACCTGAAAGTTTCATCAAGATTGGGTGAAAAAGTGTGTGCTGAGATTTCAGGCAACTCGTAGTTTTTTGGAAGCTTGGCAGGCCCTTTCCATGAAAGTGATTCTCGCCAGTCTCTGCTTAGGGCTACATCAACAGCAAACAAACCATAGAGATAGAACTTGAAACTGCTTTATTGTGTCAAGTTTCAAAGAGCTAGCACAAACCGTGTTTGATTTAGAGTTCCAAATACATGTATCCCTATAGGAGAAAACAGAGTGAAACCTCAAAATGAAACCGGTTACTGCCAATGAACTGTTTAACCTAGAAGAACGAAATTTGGCAAGCCAAGTGGGATTGGTGTACTGATCATTACCTGAAAGTTTCATCAAGATTGGGTAAAAATGTGTGTGCTGAGATTTCAGGCAACTCGTAGTTTTTTGGAAGCTCGGCAGGCCCTTTCCATGAAAGTGATTCTTGCCAGTCTCTGCTTAGGGCTACATCAACAGCAAACAACCCATAGAGTTAGATCTTGAAACTGCTTTATTGTGTCAAGTTTCAAAGAGTTAGCACTAACCCTGTTTGATTTAGAGTTCCAAATACATGTATCCCTATAGGAGAAAACAGTGTGAAACCTCAAAATGAAACCGGTTACTGCCAACGAACGGTTTAACCTAGAAGAACGAAATTTGGCGAGCCAAGTGGGATTGGTGTACTGATAATTACTTGAAAGTTTCATCAAGATTGGGTGAAAAACTGTTTGCTGAGATTTCAGGGAACTCGTAGTTTTTTGGAAGCTTGGCAAGCCCTTTCCATGAAAGTGATTCTCGCCAGTCTCTGCTTAGGGCTACATCAACAGTAAACAAACCATAGAGATACAACTTGAAACTGCTTTATTGTGTCAAGTTTCAAAGAGCTAGCACAAACCGTGTTTGATTTAGAGTTCCAAATACATGTATCCCTATAGGAGAAAACAGAGTGAAACCTCAAAATGAAACCGGTTACTGCCAACGAACGGTTTAACCTAGAAGAACGAAATTTGGCGAGCCAAGTGGGATTGGTGTAGTGATCATTACCTAAAAGTTTCATCAAGATTGGGTGAAAAAGTGTGTGCTGAGATTTCAGGCAACTTGTAGTTTTTTGGAAGCTTGGCAGGCCCTTTCCATGAAAGTGATTCTCGCCAGTCTCTGCTTAGGGCTACATCAACAGCAAACAAACCAAAGAGATAGAACTTGAAACTGCTTTATTGTGTCAAGTTTCAAAGACCTAGCACAAACCGTGTTTGATTTAGAGTTCCAAATACATGTATCCCTATAGAAGAAAACAGAGTGAAACCTCAAAATTAAACCTTTACTGCCCACGAACGGTTTAATCTAGAAGAACGAAATTTGGGGAGCCAAGTGGGATTGGTGTACTGATCAGTACCTGAAAGTTTCATCAAGATTGGGTGAAAAAGTGTGTGCTGAGATTTCAGGCAACTCGTAGTTTTTTGGAAGCTTGGCAGGCCCTTTCCATGAAAGTGATTCTCGCCAGTCTCTGCTTAGGGCTACATCAACAGCAAACAAACCATAGAGATAGAACTTGAAACTGCTTTATTGTGTCAAGTTTCAAAGAGCTAGCACAAACCGTGTTTGATTTAGAGTTCCAAATACATGTATCCCTATAGGAGAAAACAGAGTGAAACCTCAAAATGAAACCGGTTACTGCCAATGAACTGTTTAACCTAGAAGAACGAAATTTGGCAAGCCAAGTGGGATTGGTGTACTGATCATTACCTGAAAGTTTCATCAAGATTGGGTAAAAATGTGTGTGCTGAGATTTCAGGCAACTCGTAGTTTTTTGGAAGCTCGGCAGGCCCTTTCCATGAAAGTGATTCTTGCCAGTCTCTGCTTAGGGCTACATCAACAGCAAACAACCCATAGAGTTAGATCTTGAAACTGCTTTATTGTGTCAAGTTTCAAAGAGTTAGCACTAACCCTGTTTGATTTAGAGTTCCAAATACATGTATCCCTATAGGAGAAAACAGTGTGAAACCTCAAAATGAAACCGGTTACTGCCAACGAACGGTTTAACCTAGAAGAACGAAATTTGGCGAGCCAAGTGGGATTGGTGTACTGATAATTACTTGAAAGTTTCATCAAGATTGGGTGAAAACTGTTTGCTGAGATTTCAGGCAACTCGTAGATTTTTGGAAGCTTGGCAAGCCCTTTCCATGAAAGTGATTCTCGCCAGTCTCTGCTTAGGGCTACATCAACAGTAAACAAACCATAGAGATACAACTTGAAACTGCTTTATTGTGTCAAGTTTCAAAGAGCTAGCACAAACCGTGTTTGATTTAGAGTTCCAAATACATGTATCCCTATAGGAGAAAACAGAGTGAAACCTCAAAATGAAACCGGTTACTGCCAACGAACGGTTTAACCTAGAAGAACGAAATTTGGCGAGCCAAGTGGGATTGGTGTAGTGATCATTACCTAAAAGTTTCATCAAGATTGGGTGAAAAAGTGTGTGCTGAGATTTCAGGCAACTTGTAGTTTTTTGGAAGCTTGGCAGGCCCTTTCCATGAAAGTGATTCTCGCCAGTCTCTGCTTAGGGCTACATCAACAGCAAACAAACCATAGAGATAGAACTTGAAACTGCTTTATTGTGTCAAGTTTCAAAGAGCTAGCACAAACCGTGTTTGATTTAGAGTTCCAAATACATGTATCCCTATAGAAGAAAACAGAGTGAAACCTCAAAATGAAACCTTTACTGCCCACAAACGGTTTAATCTAGAAGAACGAAATTTGGCGAGCCAAGTGGGATTGGTGTACTGATCAGTACCTGAAAGTTTCATCAAGATTGGGTGAAAAAGTGTGTGCTGAGATTTCAGGCAACTCGTAGTTTTTTGGAAGCTTGGCAGGCCCTTTCCATGAAAGTGATTCTCGCCAGTCTCTGCTTAGGGCTACATCAACAGCAAACAAACCATAGAGAGAGAACTTGAAACTGCTTTATTGTGTCAAGTTTCAAAGAGCTAGCACAAACCGTGTTTGATTTAGAGTTCCAAATACATGTATCCCTATAGGAGAAAACAGAGTGAAACCTCAAAATGAAACCGGTTACTGCCAAAGAACGGTTTAACCTAGAAGAATGAAATTTGGCGAGCCAAGTGGGATTGGTGTACTGATCATTACCTGAAAGTATCATCAAGATTGGGTGAAAAAGTGTTTGCTGAGATTTCAGGCAACTCGTAGTTTTTTGGAAGCTTGGCAGGCCCTTTCCATGAAAGTGATTCTCGCCAGTCTCTGCTTAGGGCTACATGAACAGCAAACAAACCATAGAGATAGAACTTGAAACTGCTTTATTGTGTCAAGTTTCAAAGAGCTAGCACAAACCGTGTTGGATTTAGAGTTCCAAATACATGTATCCCTATAGGAGAAAACAGAGTGAAACCTCAAAATGAAACCAGTTACTGCCAATGAACGGTTTAACCTAGAAGAACGAAATTTGGCGAGCCAAGTGGGCTTGGTGTACTGATCATTACCTGAAAGTTTCATCAAGATTGGGTGAAAAAGTGTGTGCTGAGATTTCAGGCAACTCGTAGTTTTTTGGAAGCTTGGCAGGCCCTTTCCATGAAAGTGATTCTCGCCAGTTTCTGCTTAGGGCTACATCAACAGCAAACAAACCATAGAGATAGAACTTGAAACTGCTTTATTGTGTCAAGTTTCAAAGAGCTAGAACAAACCGTGTTTGATTTAGAGTTCCAAATACATGTATCACTATAGAAGAAAACAGAGTGAAACCTCAAAATGAAACCGGTTATGGCCAACGAACGGTTTAACCTAGAAGAACGAAACTTGGCGAGCCAAGTGGGATTGGTGTACTGATCATTACCTGAAAGTTTCATCAAGATTGGGTGAAAAAGTGTGTGCTGAGATTTCAGGCAACTCGTAGTTTTTTGGAAGCCTGGCAGGCCCTTTCCATGAAAGTGATTCTCGCCAGTCTCTGCTTAGGGCTACATCAACAGGAAACAAACCATAGAGATAGAACTTGAAACTGCTTTATTGTGTCAAGTTTCAAAGAGCTAGCACAAACCGTGTTTGATTTAGAGTTCCAAATACATGTATCCCTATAGGAGAAAACAGAGTGAAACCTCAAAATGAAACCGGTTACTGCAAACGAACGGTTTAACCTAGAAGAACGAAATTTGGCGAGCCAAGTGGGATTGGTGTAGTGATCATTACCTAAAAGTTTCATCAAGATTGGGTGAAAAAGTGTGTGCTGAGATTTCAGGCAACTTGTAGTTTTTTTGAAGCTTGGCAGGCCCTTTCCATGAAAGTGATTCTCGCCAGTCTCTGCTTAGGGCTACATCAACAGCAAACAAACCATAGAGATAGAACTTGAAACTGCTTTATTGTGTCAAGTTTCAAAGAGCTAGCACAAACCGTGTTTGATTTAGAGTTCCAAATACATGTATCCCTATAGAAGAAAACAGAGTGAAACCTCAAAATTAAACCTTTACTGCCCACAAACGGTTTAATCTAGAAGAACGAAATTTGGGGAGCCAAGTGGGATTGGTGTACTGATCAGTACCTGAAAGTTTCATCAAGATTGGGTGAAAAAGTGTGTGCTGAGATTTCAGGCAACTCGTAGTTTTTTGGAAGCTTGGCAGGCCCTTTCCATGAAAGTGATTCTCGCCAGTCTCTGCTTAGGGCTACATCAACAGCAAACAAACCATAGAGATAGAACTTGAAACTGCTTTATTGTGTCAAGTTTCAAAGAGCTAGCACAAACCGTGTTTGATTTAGAGTTCCAAATACATGTATCCCTATAGGAGAAAACAGAGTGAAACCTCAAAATGAAACCGGTTACTGCCAATGAACTGTTTAACCTAGAAGAACGAAATTTGGCAAGCCAAGTGGGATTGGTGTACTGATCATTACCTGAAAGTTTCATCAAGATTGGGTAAAAATGTGTGTGCTGAGATTTCAGGCAACTCGTAGTTTTTTGGAAGCTCGGCATGCCCTTTCCATGAAAGTGATTCTTGCCAGTCTCTGCTTAGGGCTACATCAACAGCAAACAACCCATAGAGTTAGATCTTGAAACTGCTTTATTGTGTCAAGTTTCAAAGAGTTAGCACTAACCCTGTTTGATTTAGAGTTCCAAATACATGTATCCCTATAGGAGAAAACAGTGTGAAACCTCAAAATGAAACCGGTTACTGCCAACGAACGGTTTAACCTAGAAGAACGAAATTTGGCGAGCCAAGTGGGATTGGTGTACTGATAATTACCTGAAAGTTTCATCAAGATTGGGTGAAAAACTGTTTGCTGAGATTTCAGGCAACTCGTAGTTTTTTTGGAAGCTTGGCAAGCCCTTTCCATGAAAGTGATTCTCGCCAGTCTCTGCTTAAAGCTACATCAACAGTAAACAAACCATAGAGATACAACTTGAAACTGCTTTATTGTGTCAAGTTTCAAAGAGCTAGCACAAACCGTGTTTGATTTTAGAGTTCCAAATACATGTATCCCTATAGGAGAAAACAGAGTGAAACCTCAAAATGAAACCGGTTACTGCCAACGAACGGTTTAACCTAGAAGAACGAAATTTGGCGAGCCAAGTGGGATTGGTGTAGTGATCATTACCTAAAAGTTTCATCAAGATTGGGTGAAAAAGTGTGTGCTGAGATTTCAGGCAACTTGTAGTTTTTTGGAAGCTTGGCAGGCCCTTTCCATGAAAGTGATTCTCGCCAGTCTCTGCTTAGGGCTACATCAACAGCAAACAAACCATAGAGATAGAACTTGAAACTGCTTTATTGTGTCAAGTTTCAAAGAGCTAGCACAAACCGTGTTTGATTTAGAGTTCCAAATACATGTATCCCTATAGAAGAAAACAGAGTGAAACCTCAAAATGAAACCTTTACTGCCCACGAACGGTTTAATCTAGAAGAACGAAATTTGGCGAGCCAAGTGGGATTGGTGTACTGATCAGTACCTGAAAGTTTCATCAAGATTGGGTGAAAAAGTGTGTGCTGAGATTTCAGGCAACTCGTAGTTTTTTGGAAGCTTGGCAGGCCCTTTCCATGAAAGTGATTTTCGCCAGTCTCTGCTTAGGGCTACATCAAGAGCAAACAAACCATAGAGATAGAACTTGAAACTGCTTTATTGTGTCAAGTTTCAAAGAGCTAGCACAAACCGTGTTTGATTTAGAGTTCCAAATACATGTATCCCTATAGAAGAAAACAGAGTGAAACCTCAAAATGAAACCTTTACTGCCCACGAACGGTTTAATCTAGAAGAACGAAATTTGGCGAGCCAAGTGGGATTGGTGTACTGATCAGTACCTGAAAGTTTCATCAAGATTGGGTGAAAAAGTGTGTGCTGAGATTTCAGGCAACTCGTAGTTTTTTGGAAGCTTGGCAGGCCCTTTCCATGAAAGTGATTCTCGCCAGTCTCTGCTTAGGGCTACATCAACAGCAAACAAACCATAGAGAGAGAACTTGAAACTGCTTTATTGTGTCAAGTTTCAAAGAGCTAGCACAAACCGTGTTTGATTTAGAGTTCCAAATACATGTATCCCTATAGGAGCAAACAGAGTGAAACCTCAAAATGAAACCAGTTACTGCCAATGAACGGTTTAACCTAGAAGAACGAAATTTGGCGAGCCAAGTGGGCTTGGTGTACTGATCATTACCTGAAAGTTTCATCAAGATTGGGTGAAAAAGTGTTTGCTGAGATTTCAGGCAACTCGTAGTTTTTTGGAAGCTTGGCAGGCCCTTTCCATGAAAGTGATTCTCGCCAGTTTCTGCTTAGGGCTACATCAACAGCAAACAAACCATAGAGATAGAACTTGAAACTGCTTTATTGTGTCAAGTTTCAAAGAGCTAGCACAAACCGTGTTTGATTTAGAGTTCCAAATACATGTATCACTATAGAAGAAAACAGAGTGAAACCTCAAAATGAAACCGGTTACGGCCAACGAACGGTTTAACCTAGAAGAACGAAATTTGGCGAGTCAAGTGGGATTGGTGTACTGATCATTACCTGAAAGTTTCATCAAGATTGGGTGAAAAAGTGTGTGCTGAGATTTCAGGCAACTCGTAGTTTTTTGGAAGCCTGGCAGGCCCTTTCCATGAAAGTGATTCTCGCCAGTCTCTGCTTAGGGCTACATCAACAGCAAACAAACCATAGAGATAGAACTTGAAACTGCTTTATTGTGTCAAGTTTCAAAGAGCTAGCACAAACCGTGTTTGATTTAGAGTTCCAAATACATGTATCCCTATAGGAGAAAACAGAGTGAAACCTCAAAATGAAACCGGTTACTGCCAACGAAAGGTTTAACCTAGAAGAACGAAATTTGGCGAGCCAAGTGGGATTGGTGTAGTGATCATTACCTAAAAGTTTCATCAAGATTGGGTGAAAAAGTGTGTGCTGAGATTTCAGGCAACTTGTAGTTTTTTGGAAGCTTGGCAGGCCCTTTCCATGAAAGTGATTCTCGCCAGTCTCTGCTTAGGGCTACATCAACAGCAAACAAACCATAGAGATAGAACTTGAAACTGCTTTATTGTGTCAAGTTTCAAAGAGCTAGCACAAACCGTGTTTGATTTAGAGTTCCAAATACATGTATCCCTATAGAAGAAAACAGAGTGAAACCTCAAAATTAAACCTTTACTGCCCACGAACGGTTTAATCTAGAAGAACGAAATTTGGCGAGCCAAGTGGGATTGGTGTACTGATCAGTACCTGAAAGTTTCATCAAGATTGGGTGAAAAAGTGTGTGCTGAGATTTCAGGCAACTCGTAGTTTTTTGGAAGCTTGGCAGGCCCTTTCCATGAAAGTGATTCTCGCCAGTCTCTGCTTAGGGCTACATCAACAGCAAACAAACCATAGAGAGAGAACTTCAAACTGCTTTATTGTGTCAAGTTTCAAAGAGCTAGCACAAACCGTGTTTGATTTAGAGTTCCAAATACATGTATCCCTATAGGAGAAAACAGAGTGAAACCTCAAAATGAAACCGGTTACTGCCAATGAACGGTTTAACCTAGAAGAAGGAAATTTGGCGAGCCAAGTGGGATTGGTGTACTGATCATTACCTGAAAGTTTCATCAAGATTGGGTGAAAAAGTGTTTTCAGAGATTTCAGGCAACTCATAGTTATTTGGAAGCTTGGCAGGCCCTTTCCATGAAAGTGATTCTCGCCAGTCTCTGCTTAGGGCTACATCAACAGCAAACAAACCATAGAGATAGAACTTGAAACTGCTTTATTGTGTCAAGTTTCAAAGAGCTAGCACAAACCGTGTTTGATTTAGAGTTCCAAATACATGTATCCCTATAGAAGAAAACAGAGTGAAACCTCAAAATGAAACCGGTTACTGCCAACGAACGGTTTAACCTAGAAGAATGAAATTTGGCGAGCCACGTGGGATTGGTGTACTGATCATTACCTGAAAGTTTCATCAAGATGGGGTGAAAAAGTGTTTGCTGAGATTTCAGGCAACTCGTAGTTTTTTGGAAGCTTGGCAGGCCCTTTCCATGAAAGTGATTCTCGCCAGTCTCTGCTTAGGGCTACATCAACAGCAAACAAACCATAAAGAGAGAACTTCAAACTGCTTTATTGTGTCAAGTTTCAAAGAGCTAGCACAAACCGTGTTTGATTTAGAGTTCCAAATACATGTATCCCTATAGGAGAAAACAGAGTGAAACCTCAAAATGAAACCGGTTACTATCAACGAACGGTTTAACCTAGAAGAACGAAATTTGGCGAGCCAAGTGGGATTGGTGTAGTGATAATTACCTGAAAGTTTCATCAAGATTGGGTGAAAAAGTGTGTGCTGAGATTTCAGGCAACTCGTAGTTTTTTGGAAGCTTGGCAGGCCCTTTCCATGAAAGTGATTCTCGCCAGTCTCTGCTTAGGGCTACATCAACAGCAAACAAACCATAGAGATAGAACTTGAAACTTCTTTATTGTGTCAAGTTTCAAAGAGCTAGCACAAACCGTGTTTGATTTAGAGTTCCAAATACATGTATTCATATAGAATAAAACAGAGTGAAACCTCAAAATGAAACCGGTTACTGCCAACGATCGGTTTAACCTAGAAGAACGAAATTTGGTGAGCCAAGTGGGATTGGTGTACTGATCATTACCTGAAAGTTTCATCAAGATTGGGTGAAAAAGTGTGTGCTGGGATTTCAGGTAACTCGTAGTTTTTTGGAAGCTTGGCAGGCCCTTTCCATGAAAGTGATTCTCGCCAGTCTCTGCTTAGGGTTACATCAACAGCAAACAAATTATAGAGATAGAACTTGAAACTGCTTTATTGTGTCAAGTTTCAAAGAGCTAGCACAAACCGTGAATGATTTAGAGTTCCAAATACATGTATCCCTATAGGAGAAAACAGAGTGAAACCTCAAAATGAAACCGGTTACTGCCAACGAACGGTTTAACCTAGAAGAACGAAATTTGGCGAGCCAAGTGGGCTTGGTGTACTGATCATTACCTGAAAGTATCATCAAGATTGGGTTAAAACGTGTTTGCTGAGATTTCAGGCAACTCGTAGTTTTTTGGAAGCTTGGCAGGCCCTTTCCATGAGAGTGATTCTCGCCAGTCTCGCTTAGGGCTACATCAACACCAAACAAACCATAGAGATAGAACTTGAAACTTCTTTATTGTGTCAAGTTTCAAAGAGCTAGCACAAACCGTGTTTGATTCAGAGTTCCAAATACATCTATCCCTATAGGAGAAAACAGAGTGAAACCTCAAAATGAAACCGGTTACTGCAAACGAACGGTTTATCCTAGAAGAACGAAATTTGGCGAGCCAAGTGGGATTGGTGTACTGATCATTACCTGAAAGTATCATCAAGATTGGGTGAAAAAGTGTTTGCTGAGATTTCAGGCAACTCGTAGTTTTTTGGAGCTTGGCAGGCCCTTTCCATGAAAGTGATTCTCGCCAGTCTCTGCTTAGGGCTACATCAACAGCAAACAAACCATAGAGATAGAACTTGAAACTTATTTATTGTGTCAAGTTTCAAAGAGCTAGCAAAAACCGTGTTTGATTTAGAGTTCCAAATACATGTATCCCTATAGGAGAAAACAGAGTGAAACCTCAAAATGAAACCGGTTACTGCCAACGAACGGTTTAACCTAGAAGAACGAAATTTGGCGAGCCAAATGGACTTGGTGTACTGATCATTACCTGAAAGTATCATCAAGATTGCGTGAAAAAGTGTTTGCTGAGATTTCAGGAAACTCATAGGTTTTTGGAGCTTGGCACGCCCTTTCCATGAAAGTGATTCTAGCCAGTCTCTGCTTAGGGCTACAACAACAGCAAACAAACCATAGAGATAGAACTTGAAACTGCTTTATTGTGTCAAGTTTCAAAGAGCTAGCACAAACCGTGTTTGATTTAGAGTTCCGAATACATGTATCCTTATAGGAGAAAACAAAGTGAAACCTCAAAATGAAACCGGTTACTGCCAACGAACGGTTTTACCTAGAAGAACGAAATTTGGCGAGCCAAGTGGGCTTGGTGTACTGATCAGTACCTGAAAGTATCTACAAATTTGGGTGAAAAAGTGTTTGCTGAGATTTCAGGCAACTCGTAGTTTTTTGGAAGCTTGGCAGGCCCTTTCCATGAAAGTGATTCTCGCCAGTCACTGCTTAGGGCTACATCAACAGCAAACAAACCATAGAGATAGAACTTGAAACTGGTTTATATTGTCAAGTTTCAAAGAGCTAGCACACACCGTGTTTGATTCAGAGTTCCAAATACATGTATCCCTATAGGAGAAAACAGAGTGAAACCTCAAAATGAAACCGGTTACTGCCAACGAACGGTTTATCCTAGAAGAACGAAATTTGGCGAGCCAAGTGGGATTGGTGTACTGATCATTACCTGAAAGTATCATCAAGATTGGGTGAAAAAGTGTTTGCTGAGATTTCAGGAAACTTGTAGTTTTTTGGAGCTTGGCAGGCCCTTTCCATGAAAGTGATTCTCGCCAGTCTCTGCTTAGGGCTACATCAACAGCAAACAAACCATAGAGATAGAACTAGAAACTGCTTTATTGTGTCAAGTTTCAAAGAGCTAGCAAAAACCGTGTATGATTTAGAGTTCCAAATACATGTATACCTATAGGAGAAAACAGAGTGAAACCTCAAAATGAAACCGGTTACTGCCAACAAATGGTTTAACCTAGAAGAACGAATTTTGGCGAGCCAAGTGGGATATGTGTACTGATCATTACCTGAAAGTATCATCAAGATTGGGTGAAAAAGTGTTTGCTGAGATTTCGGGCAACTCGTAGTTTTTTGGAAGCTTGGCAGGCCCTTTCCATGAAAGTGATTCTCGCCAGTCTCTGCTTAGGGCTACATCAACAGCAAACAAACCATAGAGATAGAACTTGAAACTTATTTATTGTGTCAAGTTTCAAAGAGCTAGCAAAAACCGTGTTTGATTTAGAGTTCCAAATACATGTATCCCTATAGGAGAAAACAGAGTGAAACCTCAAAATGAAACCGGTTACTGCCAACGAACGGTTTAACCTAGAAGAACGAAATTTGGCGAGCCAAATGGACTTGGTGTACTGATCATTACCTGAAAGTATCATCAAGATTGCGTGAAAAAGTGTTTGCTGAGATTTCAGGAAACTCATAGGTTTTTGGAGCTTGGCACGCCCTTTCCATGAAAGTGATTCTAGCCAGTCTCTGCTTAGGGCTACAACAACAGCAAACAAACCATAGAGATAGAACTTGAAACTGCTTTATTGTGTCAAGTTTCAAAGAGCTAGCACAAACCGTGTTTGATTTAGAGTTCCGAATACATGTATCCTTATAGGAGAAAACAAAGTGAAACCTCAAAATGAAACCGGTTACTGCCAACGAACGGTTTTACCTAGAAGAACGAAATTTGGCGAGCCAAGTGGGCTTGGTGTACTGATCAGTACCTGAAAGTATCTACAAATTTGGGTGAAAAAGTGTTTGCTGAGATTTCAGGCAACTCGTAGTTTTTTGGAAGCTTGGCAGGCCCTTTCCATGAAAGTGATTCTCCCCAGTCTCTGTTTAGGGCTACATCAACAGGAAACAATCCATAGAGATAGAACTTGAAACTGCTTTATTGTGTCAAGTTTCAAAGAGCTAGCACAAACCGTGTTTGAATTAGAGTTCCAAATACATGTATCCGTATAGGAGAAAACAGAGTGAAACCTCAAAATGAAACCGGTTACTGCCAACGAACGGTTTAACCTAGAAGAACGAAATTTGGCGAGCCAAGTGGGCTTGGTATACTGATCATTACCTGAAAGTATCATCAAGATTGGGTGAAAAAGTGTTTGCTGAGATTTCAGGCAACTGGTAGTTTTTTGGAAGCTTGGCAGGCCCTTTCCATGAAAGTGATTCTCGCCAGTCTCTGCTTAGGGCTACATCAACAGCAAACAAACCATAGAGATAGAACTTGAAACTGCTTTATTGTGTCAAGTTTCAATGAGCTAGCACAAACCGTGTTTGAATAAGAGTTCCAAATACATGTATCCCTATAGGAGAAAACAGAGTGAAACCCCAAAATGAAACCGGTTACTGCCAACGAACGGTTTAACCTAGAAGAACAAAATTTGGCGAGCCAAGTGGGATATGTGTACTGATCATTACCTGAAAGTATCATCAAGATTTGGTGAAAAAGAGTTTCCTGAGATTTCAGGCAACTCGTAGTTTTTTGGAAGGTTGGCAGGCCCTTTCCATGAAAGTGATTCTCGCCAGTCTCTGCTTAGGGCTACATCAACAGCAAACAAACCATAGAGATAGAACTTGAAACTGCTTTATTGTGTCAAGTTTCAAAGAGCTAGCACAAACCGTGTTTGATTTAGAGTTCCAAATACATGTATCCCTATAGGAGAAAACAGAGTGAAACCTCAAAATGAAACCGGTTACTGCCAACGAAAGGTTTAACCTAGAAGAACGAAATTTGGCGAGCCAAGTGGGATCGGTGTACTGATCATTACCTGAAAGTTTCATCAAGATTGGGTGAAAAAGTGTGTGCTGAGATTTCAGGCAACTCGTAGTTTTTTGGAAGCTTGGCAGGCCCTTTCCATGAAAGTGATTCTCGCCAGTCTCTGCTTAGGGCTACATCAACAGCAAATAAACCATAGAGATAGAACTTGAAACTGCTTTATTGTGTCAAGTTTCAATGAGCTAGCACAAACCGTGTTTGAATTAGAGTTCCTAATACATGTATCCCTATAGGAGAAAACAGAGTGAAACCTCAAAATGAAACCGGTTACTGCCAACGAACGGTTTAACCTAGAAGAACGAATTTTGGCGAGCCAAGTGGGCTTGGTGTACTGATCATTACCTGAAAGTATCATCAAGATTGGGTGAAAAAGTGTTTGCTGAGATTTCAGGCAACTCGTAGTTTTTTGGAAGCTTGGCAGGCCCTTTCCATGAAAGTGATTCTCGCCAGTCTCTGCTTAGGGCTACATCAACAGGAAACAATCCATAGAGATAGAACTTGAAACTGCTTTATTGTGTCAAGTTTCAAAGAGCTAGCACAAACCGTGTTTGATTTAGAGTTCCAAATACATGTATCCCTATAGGAGAAAACAGAGTGAAACCTCAAAATGAAACCCGTTACTGCCAATGAACGGTTTAACCTACAAGAACGAAATTTGGCAAGCCAAGTGGGATATGTGTACTGATCATTACCTGAAAGTATCATCAAGATTGGGTGAAAAAGTGTTTGCTGAGATTTCATGCACCTCGTATTTTTTTGGAAGCTTGGCAGGCCCTTTCCATGAAAGTGATTCTCGCCAGTCTCTGCTTAGGGCTACATCAACAGCAAACAAACCATAGAGATAGAACTTCAAACTGCTTTATTGTGTCAAGTTTCAAAGAGCTAGCACAAACCGTGTTTGAATTAGAGTTCCAAATACATGTATCCCTATAGGAGAAAACAGAGTGAAACCTCAAAATGAAACCCCTTACTGCCAACGAACGGTTTAACCTACAAGAACGAAATTTGGCAAGCCAAGTGGGATATGTGTACTGATCATTACCTGAAAGTATCATCAAGATTGGGTGAAAAAGTGTTTGCTGAGATTTCAGGAAACTCGTAGTTTTTTGGAAGCTTGGCAGGCCCTTTCCATGAAAGTGATTCTCCCCAGTCTCTGCTTAGGGCTCCATCAACAGCAAACAAACCATAGAGATAGAACTTCAAACTGCTTTATTGTGTCAAGTTTGAAAGAGCTAGCACAAACCGTGTTTGAATTAGAGTTCCAAATACATGTATCCCTATAGGAGAAAACAGAGTGAAACCTCAAAATGAAACCGGTTACTGCCAAGGATCCTTTTAACCTAGAAGAACGAAATTTGGCTAGCCAAGTGGGCTTGGTGTACTGATCATTACCTGAAAGTATCATCAAGATTGGGTGAAAAAGTGTTTGCTGAGATTTAAGGCAACTCGTAGTTTTTTGGAAGCTTGGCAGGCCCTTTCCATGAAAGTGATTCTCGCCAGTCTCTGCTTAGGGCTAAATCAACAGCAAACAAACCATAGAGATAGAACTTGAAACTGCTTAATTGTGTCAAGTTTCAAAGAGCTAGCACAAACCGAGTTTGATTTAGAGTTCCAAATACATGTATCCCTATAGGAGAAAATAGAGTGAAACCTAAAAATGAAACCGGTTCCTGCAAAGGAACGGTTTAACCTAGAAAAACGAAATTTGGCGAGCCAAGTGGGATTGGTGTACTGATCATTATCTGAAAGTATCATCAAGATTGGGTGAAAAAGTGTTTGCTGAGATTTCAGGCAACTCGTAGTTTTTTGGAAGCTTGTCAGGCCCTTTCCATGAAAGTGATTCTCGCCAGTCTCTTCTTAGGGCTACATCAACAGCAAACAAACCATAGAGATAGAACTTGAAACTGCTTTATTGTGTCAAGTTTCAAAGAGCTAGCACAAACCGTGTTGGATTTAGAGTTCCAAATACATGTATCCCTATAGGAGAAAACAGAGTGAAACCTAAAAATGAAACCGGTTACTGCCAACGAACGGTTTAACCTAGAAGAACAAAATTTGGCGAGCCAAGTGGGCTTGGTGTACTGATCATTACCTGAAAGTATCATCAAGATTGGGTGAAAAAGTGTTTGCTGAGATTTCAGGGAACTCGTAGTTTTTTGGAAGCTTGGCAGGCCTTTTCCATGAAAGTTATTCTCGCCAGTCTCTTCTTAGGGCTACATCAACAGCAAAAAAAACATAGAGATAGAACTTGAAACTGCTTTATTGTGTCAAGTTTCAAAGAGCTAGCACAAACCGAGTTTGATTTAGAGTTCCAAATACATGTATCCCTATAGGAGAAAATAGAGTGAAACCTAAAAATGAAACCGGTTACTGCAAAGGAACGGTTTAACCTAGAAAAACGAAATTTGGCGAGCCAAGTGGGATTGGTGTACTGATCATTACCTGAAACTATCATCAAGATTGGGTGAAAAAGTGTTTGCTGAGATTTCAGGCAACTCGTAGTTTTTTGGAAGCTTGGCAGGCCCTTTCCTTGAAAGTGATTCTCGCCAGTCTCTTCTTAGGGCTACATCAACAGCAAACAAACCATAGAGATAGAACTTGAAACTGCTTTATTGTGTCAAGTTTCAAAGAGCTAGCACAAACCGTGTTTGATTTAGAGTTCCACATACATGTATCCCTATAGGAGAAAACAATCTGAAACCTCAAAATGAAACCGGTTACTGCCAACGAACGGTTTAACCTAGAAGAACAAAATTTGGCAAGCCAAGTGGGCTTGGTGTACTGATCATTACCTGAAAGTATCATCAAGATTGGGTGAAAAAGTGTTTGCTGAGATTTCAGGCAACTCGTAGTTTTTTGGAAGCTTGGAAGGCCCTTTCCATGAAAGTGATTCTCGCCAGTCTCTTCTTAGGGCTACATCAACAGCAAAAAAACCATAGAGATAGAACTTGAAACTGCTTTATTGTGTCAAGTTTCAAAGAGCTAGCACAAACCGTGTTTGATTTAGAGTTCCAAATACATGTATCCCTATAGGAGAAAACAGAGTGAAACCTAAAAATGAAACCGGTTACTGCCAACGAACAGATTAACCTACAAGAACGAAATTTGGCAAGCCAAGTGGGATATGTGTACTGATCATTACCTGAAAGTATCATCAAGATTGGGTGAAAAAGTGTTTGCTGAGATTTCAGGCAACTCCTAGTTTTTTGGAAGCTTGGCAGGCCCTTTCCATGAAAGTGATTCTCCCCAGTCTCTGCTTAGGGCTACAACAACAGCAAACAAACCATAGAGATAGAACTTGAAACTGCTTTATTGTGTCAAGTTTCAAAGAGCTAGCACAAACCGTGTTTGATTTAGAGTTCCAAATACCTGTATCCCTATAGGAGAAAACAGAGTGAAACCTCAAAATGAAACCGGTTACTGCCAACGAACAGATTAACCTAGAAGAACGAAATTTGGCGAGGCAAGTGGGCTTGGTGTACTGATCATTATCTGAAAGTATCATCAAGATTGGGTGAAAAAGTGTGTACTGAGATTTCAGGCAACTCGTAGTTTTTTGGAAGCTTGGCAGGCCCTTTCCATGAAAGTGATTCTCGCCAGTCTCTGCTTAGGGGTACATCAACAGCAAACAAACCATAGAGATAGAACTTGAAACTGCTTTATTGTGTCAAGTTTCAAATTGCTAGCACAAACCGTGTTTGATTTAGAGTTCCAAATACATGTATCCCTATAGGAGAAAAAAGAGTAAAACCTCAAAATGAAACCGGTTACTGGCAACGAAAGGTTTAACCTAGAAGAACGAAATTTGGCGAGCCACGTGGGATTGGTGGACTGATCATTACCTGCAAGTTTCATCAAGATTGGGTGAAAAAGTGTGTGCTGAGATTTCAGGCACCTCGTAGTTTTTTGGAAGCTTAGCAGGCCCTTTCCATGAAAGTGATTCTCGCCAGTCTCTGCTTAGGGCTACATCAACAGCAAACAAACCATAGAGATAGAACTTGAAACTGCTTTATTGTGTCAAGTTTCAAAGAGCTAGCACAAACCGTGTTTGATTTAGAGTTCCAAATACATGTATCCCTATAGGAGAAAACAGAGTGAAACCTCAAAATGAAACCGGTTACTGCCAACGAACGGTTTAACCTAGAAGAACGAAATTTGGCGAGCCAAGTGGGATTGGTGTACTGATCATTATCTGAAAGCTTCATCAAGATTGGGTGAAAAAGTGTGTGCTGAGATTTCAGACAACTCGTAGTTTTTTGGAAGCTTGGCAGGCCCTTTCCATGAAAGTGATTCTCGCCAGTCTCTGCTTAGGGCTACATCAACAGCAAACAAACCATAGGGATAGAACTTGAAACTGCTTTATTGTGTCAAGTTTCAAAGAGCTAGCACAAACCGTGTTTGATTTAGAGTTCCAAATACATGTATCCCTATAGGAGAAAACAGAGTGAAATCTCAAAATGAAACCGGTTACTGCCAACGAACGGTTTAACCTAGAAAAACGAAATTTGGCAAGCCAAGTGGGATTGGTGTACTGATCATTACCTGAAAGTTTCATCAAGATTGGGTGAAAAAGTGTGTGCTGAGATTTCAGGCAACTCGTAGTTTTTTGGAAGCTTGGCAGGCCCTTTCCATGAAAGTGATTCTCGCCAGTCTCTGCTTAGGGCTACATCAACAGCAAACAAACCATAGACATAGAACTTGAAACTGCTTTATTGTGTCAAGTTTCAAACAGCTAGCACAAACCGTGTTTGATATAGAGTTCCAAATACATGTATCCCTATAGGAGAAAACAGAGTGAAACCTCAAAATGAAACCGGTTACTGCCAACGAACGGTTTAACCTAGAAGAACGAAATTTGGAGAGCCAAGTGGGATTGGTGTACTGATCATTACCTGCAAGTTTCATCAAGATTGGGTGAAAAAGTGTGTGCTGAGATTTTAGGCAACTTGTAGTTTTTTGGAAGCTTGGCAGGCCCTTTCCATGAAAGTGATTCTCGCCAGTCTCTGCTTAGGGCTACATCAACAGCAAACAAACCATAGAGATAGAACTTGAAACTGCTTTATTGTGTCAAGTTTCAAAGAGCTAGCACAAACCATGTTTGATTTAGAGTTCCAAATACATGTATCCCTATACTAGAAAACAGAGTGAAACCTCAAAATGAAACCGGTTACTGCCAACGAACGGTTTAACCTAGAAGAACGAAATTTGGCGAGCCAAGTGGGATTGGTGTACTGATCATTACCTGAAAGTTTCATCAAGATTGGGTGAAAAATTGTGTGCTGAGATTTCAGGCAACTTGTAGTTTTTTGGAAGCTTGGCAGGCCCTTTCCGTGAAAGTGATTCTCGCCAGTCTCTGCTTAGGGCTACATCAACAGCAAACAAACCATAGTGATAGAACTTGAAACTGCTTTATTGTGTCAAGTTTCAAAGAGCTAGCACAAACCGTGTTTGATTTAGAGTTCCAAATACATGTATCCCTATAGAAGAAAACAGAGTGAAACCTCAAAATGAAACCGGTTACTGCCAACGAATGGTTTAACCTAGAAAAACGAAATTTGGCGAGCCATGTGGGATTGGTGTACTGATCATTACCTGAAAGTTTCATCAAGATTGGGTGAAAAAGTGTGTGCTGAGATTTCAGGAAACTCGTAGTTTTTTTGAAGCTTGGCAGGCCCTTTCCATGAAAGTGATTCTCGCCAGTCTCTGCTTAGGGCTACATCAACAGCAAACAAACCATAGACATAGAACTTGAAACTGCTTTATTGTGTCAAGTTTCAAAGAGCTAGCACAAACCGTGTTTGATTTAGAGTTCCAAATACATGTATCCCTATAGGAGAAAACAGAGTGAAACCTCAAAATGAAACCGGTTACTGCCAACGAACGGTATAACCTAGAAGAACGAAATTTGGCGAGCCAAGTGGGATTGGTGTACTGATCATTATCTGAAAGTTTCATCAAGATTGGGTGAAAAAGTGTGTGCTGAGATTTAGGACAACTCCTAGTTTTTTGGAAGCTTGGCAGGCCCTTTCCATGAAAGTGATTCTCGCCAGTCTCTGCTTAGGGCTACATCAACAGCAAACAAACCATAGGGATAGAACTTGAAACTGCTTTATTGTGTCAAGTTTCAAAGAGCTAGCACAAACTGTGTTTGATTTAGAGTTCCAAATACATGTATCCCTATAGGAGAAAACAGAGTGAAACCTCAAAATGAAACCGGTTACTGCCAACGAACGGTTTAACCTAGAAAAACGAAATTTGGCAAGCCAAGTGGGATTGGTGTACTGATCATTACCTGAAAGTTTCATCAAGATTGGGTGAAAAAGTGTGTGCTGAGATTTAGGACAACTCCTAGTTTTTTGGAAGCTTGGCAGGCCCTTTCCATGAAAGTGATTCTCGCCAGTCTCTGCTTAGGGCTACATTAACAGCAAACAAACCATAGATGTAGAACTTGAAACTGCTTTATTGTGTCAAGATTTATAGAGCTAGCACAAACCGTGTTTGATTTAGAGTTCCAAATACATGTATCCGTATAGGAGAAAACACAGTGAAACCTCAAAATGAAACCGGTTACTGCCAACGAACGGTTTAACCTAGAAGAACGAAATTTGGCGAGCCAAGTGGGATTGGTGTACTGATCATTACCTGAAAGTTTCATCAAGATTGGGTGAAAAAGTGTGTGCTGAGATTTCAGGCAACTCGTAGTTTTTTGGAAGCTTGGCAGGCTCTTTCCATGAAAGTGATTCTCGCCAGTCTCTGCTTAGGGCTTCATCAACAGCAAACAAACCATAGAGATAGAACTTGAAACTGCTTTATGGTGTCAAGTCTCAAAGAGCAAGCACAAACCGTGTTTGATTTAGAGTTCCAAATACATGTATCCCTATAGGAGAAAACAGAGTGAAACCTCAAAATGAAACCGGTTACTGCCAACGAACGGTATAACCTAGAAGAACGAAATTTGGCGAGCCAAGTGGGATTGGTGTACTGATCATTATCTGAAAGTTTCATCAAGATTGGGTGAAAAAGTGTGTGCTGAGATTTCAGGAAACTCGTAGTTTTTTGGAAGCTTGGCAGGCCCTTTCCATGTAAGTGATTCTCGCCAGTCTCTGCTTAGGGCTACATCAACAGCAAACAAACCATAGAGATAGAACTTGAAACTGCTTTATTGTCTCAACTTTCAAAGAGCTAGCACAAACCGTGTTTGATTTAGAGTTCCAAATACATGTATTCCTATAGGAGAAAACAGAGTGAAACCTCAAAATGAAACCGGTTACTGCCAACGAACGGTTTAACCTAGAAGAACTAAATTTGGCGAGCCAAGTGAGATTGGTGTACTGATCATTACCTGAAAGTTTCATCAAATTGGGTGAAAAAGTGTGTGCTGAGATTTCAGGCAACTCGTAGTTTTTTGGAAGCTTGGCAGGCCCTTTCCATGAAAGTGATTCTCGCCAGTCTCTGCTTAGGGCTACATCAACAGCAAACAAACCATAGAGATAGAACTTGAAACTGCTTTGTTGTGTCAAGTTTCAAAGAGCTAGCACAAACCGTGTTTGATTTAGAGTTCCAAATACATGTATCCCTAAGGGAGAAAACAGAGTGAAACCTCAAAATGAAACCGGTTAATGCCAACGAACGGTTTAACCTAGAAGAACGAAATTTGGCGAGCCAAGTGGGATTGGTGTACTGATCATTACCTGAAAGTTTCATCAAGTTTGGGTGAAAAAGTGTGTGCTGAGATTTCAGGCAACTCGTAGTTTTTTGGAAGCTTGGCAGGCCCTTTCCATGAAAGTGATTCTCTCCAGTCTCGGCTTAGGGCTACATCAACAGCAAACAAACCATAGAGATAGAACTTGAAACTGCTTTATTGTGTCAAGTTTCAAAGACTAGCACAAACCGTGTTTGATTTAGAGCTCCAAATACATGTATCCCTATAGGAGAAAACAGAATGAAACCTCAAAATGAAAACCGGTTACTGCCAACGAACGGTTGAACCTAGAAGAACGAAATTTGGCGAGCCAAGTGGGATTGGTGTGCTGATCATTACCTGAAAGTTTCATCAAGATTGTGTGAAAAAGTGTGTGCTGAGATTTCAGGCAACTCGTAGTTTTTTGGAAGCTTGGCAGGCCCTTTCCATGAAAGTGATTCTCGCCAGTCTCTGCTTAGGGCTACATCAACTGCAAACAAACCATAGAGATAGAACTTGAAACTGCTTTATTGTTTCAAGTACCAAAGAGCTAGCACAAACCGTGTTTGATTTAGAGTTCCAAATACATGTATCCCTATAGGAGAAAACAGAGTGAAACCTCAAAATGAAACCGGTTACTGCCAACGAACGGTTTAACCTAGAAGAACGAAATTTGGCGAGCCAAGTGGGATTGGTGTACTGATCATTACCTGAAAGTTTCATCAAGATTGGTTGAAAAAGTGTGTGCTGAGATTTCAGGCAATTCGTAGTTTTTTGGAAGCTTGGCAGGCCCTTTCCATGAAAGTGATTCTCTCCAGTCTCTGCTTAGGGCTACATCAACAGCAAACAAACCATAGAGATAGAACTTGAAACTGCTTTATTGTGTCAAGTTTCAAAGAGCTAGCACAAACCGTGTTTGATTTAGAGTTCCAAATACATGTATCCCTATAGGAGAAAACAGAGTGAAACCTCAAAATGAAACCGGTTACTGCCAATGAACGGTTTAAACCAGAAGAACGAAATTTGGCGAGCCAAGTAGGATTGGTGTACTGATCATTACCTGAAAGTTTCATCAAGATTGGGTGCAAAAGTGTGTGCTGAGATTTCAGGCAACTCGTAGTTTTTTGGAAGCTTGGCAGGCCCTTTCCATGAAAGTGATTCTCGCCAGTCTCTGCTTAGGGCTACATGAACAGCAAACAAACCATAGAGATAGAACGTGAAACTGCTTTATTGTGTCAAGTTTCAAATTGCTAGCACAAACCGTGTTTGATTTAGAGTTCCAAATACATGTATCCCTATAGGAGAAAACAGAGTGAAACCTCAAAATGAAACCGGTTACTGCCAACGAACGGTTTAACCTAGAAGAACGAAATTTGGCGAGCCAAGTGGGATTGGTGTAGTGATCGTTACCTGAAAGTTTCATCAAGATTGGGTGAAATAGTGTGTGCTGAGATTTCAGGAAACTCGTAGTTTTTTGGAAGCTTGGCAGGCCCTTTCCATGAAAGTGATCCTCGCCAGTCTCTGCTTAGGGCTACATCAACAGCAAACAAACCATAGAGATAGAACTTGAAACTGCTTTATTGTGTCAAGTTTCAAAGAGCTAACACAAACCGTGTTTGATTTAGAGTTCCAAATACATGTATCCCTATAGGAGAAAACAGAGTGAAACCTCAAAATGAAACCGGTTACTGCCAACTAACGGTTTAACCTAGAAGAACGAAATTTGGAGAGCCAAGTGGGATTGGTGTACTGATCATTACCTGAAAGTTTCATCAAGATTGGGTGAAAAAATGTGTGCTGAGATTTCAGGCAACTCGTAGTTTTTTGGAAGATTAGCAGGCCCTTTCCATGAGAGTGATTCTCGCCAGTCTCTGCTTAGGGCTACATCAACAGCAAACAAACCATAGAGATAGAACTTGAAACTGCTTTATTGTGTCAAGTTTCAAAGAGCTAGCACAAACCGTGTTTGATTTAGAGTTCCAAATACATGTATCCCTAAGGGAGAAAACAGAGTGAAACCTCAAAATGAAACCGGTTAATGCCAACGAACGGTTTAACCTAGAAGAACGAAATTTGGCGAGCCAAGTGGGATTGGTGTACTGATCATTACCTGAAAGTTTCATCAAGATTGGGTGAAAAAGTGTGTGCTGATATTTCAGGCAACTCGTAGTTTTTTGGAAGCTTGGCAGGCCCTTTCCATGAAAGTGATTCTCTCCAGTCTCTGCTTAGGGCTACATCAACAGCAAACAAACCATAGAGATAGAACTTGAAACTGCTTTATTGTGTCAAGTTTCAAAGACTAGCACAAACCGTGTTTGATTTAGAGCTCCAAATACATGTATACCTATAGGAGAAAAACAGAGTGAAACCTCAAAATGAAACCGGTTACTGCCAATGAACGGTTTAAACTAGAAGAACGAAATTTGGCGAGCCAAGTGGGATTGGTGTACTCATCATTTCCTGAAAGTTTCATCAAGATTGGGTGAAAAATTGTGTGCTGAGATTTCAGGCAACTCGTAGTGTTTTGGAAGCTTCGCAGGCCCTTTCCATGAAAGTGATTCTCGCCAGTCTCTGATTAGGGCTACATGAACAGCAAACAAACCATAGAGATAGAACTTGAAACTGCTTTATTGTGTCAAGTTTCAAATTGCTAGCACAAACCGTGTTTGATTTAGAGTTCCAAATACATGTATCCCTATAGGAGAAAACAGAATGAAACCTCAAAATGAAACCGGTTACTGCCAACGAACGGTTGAACCTAGAAGAACGAAATTTGGCGAGCCAAGTGGGATTGGTGTACTGATCATTACCTGAAAGTTTCATCAAGATTGTGTGAAAAAGTGTGTGCTGAGATTTCAGGCAACTCGTAGTTTTTTGGAAGCTTGGCAGGCCCTTTCCATGAAAGTGATTCTCGCCAGTCTCTGCTTAGGGCTACATCAACTGCAAACAAACCATAGAGATAGAACTTGAAACTGCTTTATTGTTTCAAGTTTCAAAGAGCTAGCACAAACCGTGTTTGATTTAGAGTTCCAAATACTTGTATCCCTATAGGAGAAAACAGAGTGAAACCTCAAAATGAAACCGGTTACTGCCAACGAACGGTTTAACCTAGAAGAACGAAATTTGGCGAGCCAAGTGGGATTGGTGTACTGATCATTACCTGAAAGTTTCATCAAGATTGGGTGAAAAAGTGTGTGCTGAGATTTCAGGCAACTCGTAGTTTTTTGGAAGCTTGGCAGGCCCTTTCTATTAAAGTGATTCTCGCCAGTCTCTGCTTAGGGCTACATCAACAGCAAACAAACCATAGAGATAGAACTTGAAACTGCTTTATTGTGTCAAGTTTCAAAGAGCTAGCACAAACCGTGTTTGATTTAGAGTTCCAAATACATGTATCCCTATAGGAGAAAACAGAGTGAAACCTCAAAATGAAACCGGTTACTGCCAACAAACGGTTTAACCCTAGAAGAACGAAATTTGGCGAGCCAAGTTGGATTGGTGTACTGATCATTACCTGAAAGTTTCATCAAGATTGGGTGAAAAAGTGTGTGCTGAGATTTCAGGCAACTCGTAGTTTTTTGGAAGATTAGCAGGCCCTTTCCATGAAAGTGATTCTCGCAGGTCTCTGCTTAGGGCTACATCAACAGCAAACAAACCACAGAGATAGAACTTGAAACTGCTTTATTGTGTCAAGTTTCAAAGAGCTAGCACAAACCGTGTTTGATTTAGAGTTCCAAATACATGTATCCCTATAAGAGAAAACAGAGTGAAACCTCAAAATGAAACCGGTTACTGCCAACGAACGGGTTAACCTAGAAGAACGAAATTTGGCGAGCCAAGTGGGATTGGTGTACTGATCATTACCTGAAAGTTTCATCAAGATTGGGTGAAAAAGTGTGTGCTGAGATTTCAGGCAACTCGTAGTTTTTTGGAAGCTTGGCAGGCCCTTTCCATGAAAGTGATTCTCGCCAGTCTCTGCTTAGGGCTACATCAACAGCAAACAAACCATAGAGATAGAACTTGAAACTGCTTTGTTGTGTCAAGTTTCAAAGAGCTAGCACAAACCGTGTTTGATTTAGAGTTCCAAATACATGTATCCCTAAGGGAGAAAACAGAGTGAAACCTCAAAATGAAACCGGTTAATGCCAACGAACGGTTTAACCTAGAAGAACGAAATTTGGCGAGCCAAGTGGGATTGGTGTACTGATCATTACCTGAAAGTTTCATCAAGATTGGGTGAAAAAGTGTGTGCTGAGATTTCAGGCAACTCGTAGTTTTTTGGAAGGTTGGCAGGCCATTTCCATGAAAGTGATTCTCTCCAGTCTCTGCTTAGGGCTACATCAACAGCAAACAAACCATAGAGATAGAACTTGAAACTGCTTTATTGTGTCAAGTTTCAAAGACTAGCACAAACCGTGTTTGATTTAGAGCTCCAAATACATGTATCCCTATAGGAGAAAACAGAGTGAAACCTCAATATGAAACCGGTTACTGCCAATGAACGGTTTAAACTAGAAGAACGAAATTTGGCGAGCCAAGTGGGATTGGTGTACTCATCATTTCCTGAAAGTTTCATCAAGATTGGTTGAAAAATTGTGTGCTGAGATTTCAGGCAACTCGTAGTGTTCTGGAAGCTTCGCAGGCCCTTTCCATGGAAGTGATTCTCGCCAGTCTCTGATTAGGGCTACATGAACAGCAAACAAACCATAGAGATAGAACTTGAAACTGCTTTATTGTGTCAAGTTTCAAATTGCTAGCACAAACCGTGTTGATTTAGAGTTCCAAATACATGTATCCCTAAGGGAGAAAACAGAGTGAAACCTCAATATGAAACCGGTTACTGCCAATGAACGGTTTAAACTAGAAGAACGAAATTTGGCGAGCCAAGTGGGATTGGTGTACTCATCATTTCCTGAAAGTTTCATCAAGATTGGTTGAAAAATTGTGTGCTGAGATTTCAGGCAACTCGTAGTGTTTTGGAAGCTTCGCAGGCCCTTTCCATGGAAGTGATTCTCGCCAGTCTCTGATTAGGGCTACATGAACAGCAAACAAACCATAGAGATAGAACTTGAAACTGCTTTATTGTGTCAAGTTTCAAATTGCTAGCACAAACCGTGTTTGATTTAGAGTTCCAAATACATGTATCCCTATAGGAGAAAACAGAGTGAAACCTCAAAATGAAACTGGTTACTACCAACGAACGGTTTAACCTAGAAGAACGAAATTTGGCGAGCCGAGTGGGATTGGTGTACAGATCATTACCTGAAAGTTTCACCAAGATTGGGTGAAAAAGTGTGTGCTGAGATTTCAGGCAACTCGTAGTTTTTTGGAAGATTAGCAGGCCCTTTCCATGAGAGTGATTCTTGCCAGTCTCTGCTTAGGGCTACATCAACAGCAAACAAACCATAGAGATAGAACTTGAAACTGCTTTATTGTGTTAAGTTTCAAAGCGCTAACACAAACCGTGTTTGATTTAGAGTTCCAAATACATGTATCCCTATAGGAGAAAAAAGAGTGAAACCTCAAAATGAAACCGGTTACTGCCAACTCACGGTTTAACCTAGAAGAACGAAATTTGGCGAGCCAAGTTGGATTGGTGTACTGATCATTACCTGAAAGTTTCATCAAGATTGGGTGAAAAAGTGTGTGCTGAGATTTCAGGCAACTCGTAGTTTTTTGGAAGATTAGCAGGCCCTTTCCATGAAAGTGATTCTCGCCAGTCTCTGCTTAGGTTATATCAACAGCAAACAAACCACAGAGATAGAACTTGAAACTGCTTTATTGTGTCAAGTTTCAAAGAGCTAGCACAAACCGTGTTTGATTTAGAGTTCCAAATACATGTATCCCTATAGGAGAAAACAGAGTGAAACCTCAAAATGAAACCGGTTACTGCCAACGAACGGTTTAACCTAGAAGAACGAAATTTGGCGAGCCAAGTGGGATTGGTGTACTGATCATTACCTGAAAGTTTCATCAAGATTGGGTGAAAAAGTGTGTGCTGAGATTTCAGGCAACTCGTAGTTTTTGGAAGCTTGGCAGGCCCTTTCCATGAAAGTGATTCTCGCCAGTCTCTCCTTATGGTTACATCAACAGCAAACAAACCATAGAGATAGAACTTGAAACTGCTTTATTGTGTCAAGTTTCAAAGAGCTAGCACAAACCGTGTTTGATTTAGAGTTCCAAATACATGTATCCCTATAGGAGAAAACAGAGTGAAACCTCAAATGAAACCGGTTACTGCCAACGAACGGTTGAACCTAGAAGAACGAAATTTGGCGAGCCAAGTGGGATTGGTGTACTGATCATTACCTGAAAGTTTCATCAAGATTGTGTGAAAAAGTGTGTGCTGAGATTTCAGGAAACTCGTAGTTTTTTGGAAGCTTGGCAGGCCCTTTCCATGAAAGTGATTCTCGCCAGTCTCTGCTTAGGGCTACATCAACAGCAAACAAACCATAGAGATAGAACTTGAAACTGCTTTATTGTGTCAAGTTTCAAAGAGCTAGCACAAACCGTGTTTGATTTAGAGTTCCAAATACATGTATCCCTATAGGAGAAAACAGAGTGAAACCTCAAAATAAAACCGGTTACTGCCAACAAACGGTTTAACCTAGAAGAACGAAATTTGGCGAGCCAAGTGGGATTGGTGTACTGATCATTACCTGAAAGTTTCATCAAGATTGGGTGAAAAAGTGTGTGCTGAGATTTCAGGCAACTCGTAGTTTTTTGGAAGCTTGGCAGGCCCTTTCCATGAAAGTGATTCTCGCCAGTCTCTGCTTAGGGCTACATCAACAGCAAACAAACCATAGAGAGAGAACTTGAAACTGCTTTATTGTGTCAAGTTTCAACGAGCTAGCACAAACCGTGTTTGATTTAGAGTTCCAAATACATGTATCCCTATAGGAGAAAACAGAGTGAAACCTCAAAATGAAACCGGTTACTGCCAACGAACGGTTTAACCTAGAAGAACGAAATTTGGTGAGCCAAGTGGGACTGGTGTACTGATCATTACCTGAAAGTTTCATCAAGATTGGGTGAAAAAGTGTGTGCTGAGATTTCAGGCAACTCGTAGTTTTTTGGAAGCTTGGCAGGCCCTTTCCATGACGTGATTCTCGCCAGTCTCTGCTTAGGGCTACATCAACAGCAAACAAACCATAGAGATAGAACTTGAAACTGCTTTATTGTGTCAAGTTTCAAAAAGCTAGCACAAACCGTGTTTGATTATAGAGTTCCAAATACATGTATCCCTATAGGAGATAACAGAGTGAAACCTCAAAATGAAACCGTTACTGCCAACGAAAGGTTTAACCTAGAAGAACGAAATTTGGCGAGCCAAGTGGGATTGGTGTACTGATCATTTCCTGCAATGATCATCAAGATTGGGTGAAAAAGTGTGTGCTGAGATTTCAGGCAACTCGTAGTTTTTTGGAAGCTTGGCAGGCCCTTTCATGAAAGTGATTCTCGCCAGTCTCTGCTTAGGGCTACATCAACAGCAAACAAACCATAGAGATAGAACTTGAAACTGCTTTATTGTGTCAAGTTTCAAAGAGCTAGCACAAACTGTGTTGATTTAGAGTTCCAAATACATGTATCCCTATAGGAGAAAACAGAGTGAAACCTCAAAATGAAACCGGTTACTGCCAACGAAAGGTTTAACCTAGAAGAACGAAATTTGGAGAGCCAAGTGGGATTGGTGTACTGATCATTACCTGAAAGTATCATCAAGATTGGGTGAAAAAGTGTGTGCTGAGATTTCAGGCAACTCGTAGTTTTTTGGGAAGCTTGGCAGGCCCTTTCCATGAAAGTGATTCTCGCCAGTCTCTGCTTAGGGCTACATCAACAGCAAACAAACCATAGAGATAGAACTTGAAACTGATTTATTGTGTCAAGTTTCAAAGAGCTAGCACAAACCGTGTTTGATTTAGAGTTCCAAATACATGTATACGTACAGGAGAAAACAGAGTGAAACCTCAAAATCAAACCGGTTACTGCCAAGGAACGGTTTAACCTAGAAGAACGAAATTTGGCGAGCCAAGTGGGATTGGTGTACTGATCATTACCTGAAATTTTCATCAAGATTGGGTGAAAAAGTGTGTGCTGAGATTTCAGGCAACTCGTAGTTTTTTGGAAGCTTGGCAGGCCCTTTCCATGAAAGTGATTCTCGCCAGTCTCTGCTTAGGGCTACATCAACAGCAAACAAACCATAGAGATAGAACTTGAAACTGCTTTATTGTGTCAAGTTTCAAAGAGCTAGCAAAAACCGTGTTTGATTTAGAGTTCCAAATACATGTATCCCTATAGGAGAAAACAGAGTGAAACCTCAAAATGAAACCGGTTACTGCCAACGAACGTTTTAACCTAGAAGAACGAAATTTGGCGAGTCAAGTGGGATTGGTGTACTGATCATTACCTGAAAGTTTCATCAAGATTGGGTGAAAAAGTGTGTGCTGAGATTTCAGGCAACTCGTAGTTTTTTGGAAGCTTGGCAGGCCCGTTCCATGAAAGTGATTCTCGCCAGTGTCTGCTTAGGGCTACATCAACAGCAAACAAACCATAGAGAGAGAACTTGAAACTGCTTTATTGTTTCAAGTTTCAAAGAACTAGCACAAACCGTGTTTGATTTAGAGTTCCAAATACATGTATCCCTATAGGAGAAAACACAGTGAAACCTCAAAATGAAACCGATTACTGCCAACGAACGGTTTAACCTAGAAGAACGAAATTTGGCGAGCCAAGTGGGATTGGTGTACTGATCATTACCTGAAAGTTTCATCAAGATTGGGTGAAAAAGTGTGTGCTGAGATTTCAGGCAACTCGTAGTTTTTTGGAAGATTGGCAGGCCCTTTCCATGAAAGTGATTCTCGCCAGTGTCTGCTTAGGGCTACATCAACAGCAAACAAACCATAGAGATAGAACTTGAAACTGCTTTATTGTTTCAAGTTTCAAAGACCTAGCACAAACCGTGTTTGATTTAGAGTTCCAAATACATGTATCCCTATAGGAGAAAACAGAGTGAAACCTCAAAAAGAAACCGGTTACTGCCAACTAACGGTTTAATCTAGAAGAACGAAATTTAGCGAGCCAAGTGGGATTGGTGTACTGATCATTACCTGAAAGTTTCATCAAGATTGGGTGAAAAAGTGTGTGCTGAGATTTCAGGCAACTCGTAGTTTTTTGGAAGCTTGGCAGGCCCTTTCCATGAAAGTGATTCTCGCCAGTCTCTGCTTAGGGCTACATCAACAGCAAACAAACCATACAGAGAGAACTTGAAACTGCTTTATTGTGTCAAGTTTCAAAGAGCTAGCACAAACCGTGTTTGATTTAGAGTTCCAAATACATGTATCCCTATAGGAGAAAACAGAGTGAAACCTCAAAATGAAACCAGTTACTGCCAACGAAAGGTTTAACCTAGAAGAACGAAATTTGGCGAGCCAAGTGGGATTGGTGTACTGATCATTACCTGAAAGTTTCATCAAGATTGGGTGAAAAAGTGTGTGCTGAGATTTCAGGCAACTCGTAGTTTTTTGGAAGCTTGGCAGGCCCTTTCCATGAAAGTGATTCTCGCCAGTCTCTCCTTATGGCTACATCAACAGCAAACAAACCATAGAGATAGAACTTGAAACTGCTTTATTGTGTCAAGTTTCAAAGAGCTAGCACAAACCGTGTTTGATTTAGAGATCCAAATACATGTATCCCTATAGGAGAAAACAGAATGAAACCTCAATATGAAACCGGTTACTGCCAACGAACGGTTTAACCTAGAAGAACGAAATTTGGCGAGCCAAGTGGGATTGGTGTACTGATCATTACCTGAAAGTTTCATCAAGATTGGGTGAAAAAGTGTGTGCTGAGATTTCAGGCAACTTATAGTTTTTTGGAAGCTTGGCAGGCCCTTTCCATGAAAGTGATTCTCGCCAGTCTCTGCTTCGGGCTACATCAACAGCAAACAAACCATAGAGATAGAACTGGAAACTGCTTTATTGTGTCAAGTTTCAAAGAGCTAGCACAAACCGTGTTTGATTTAGAGTTCCAAATACATGTATCCCTATAGGAGAAAACAGAGTGAAACCTCAAAATGAAACCGGTTACTGCCAACGAACGGTTTAACCTAGAAGAACGAAATTTGGTGAGCCAAGTGGGATTGGTGTACTGATCATTACCTGAAAGTTTCATCAAGATTGGGTGAAAAAGTGTGTGCTGAGATTTCAGGCAACTCGTAGTTTTTTGGAAGCTTGGCAGGCCCTTTCCATGAAAGTGATTCTCGCCAGTCTCTGCTTAGGGCTACATCAACTGCAAACAAACCATAGAGATAGAACTTGAAACTGCTTTATTGTGTCAAGTTTCAAAGAGCTAGCACAAACCGTGTTTTATTTAGAGTTCCAAATACATGTATCCCTATAGGAGAAAACATAGTGAAACCTCAAAATGAAACCGGTTACTGCCAACGAACGGTTTATCCTAGAAGAACGAAATTTGGCGAGCCAAGTGGGATTGGTGTACTGATCATTACCTGAAAGTTTCATCAAGATTGGGTGAAAAAGTGTGTGCTGAGATTTCAGGCAACTCGTAGTTTTTTGGAAGCTTGGCAGGCCCTTTCTTTGAAAGTGATTCTGGCCAGCCTCTGCTTAGGGCTACATCAACAGCAAACAAACCATAGAGATAGAACTTGAAACTGCTTTATTGTGTCAAGTTTCAAAGAGCTAGCACAAACCGTGTTTGATTTAGAGTTCCAAATACATGTATCCCTATAGGAGAAAACAGAGTGAAACCTCAAAATGAAACCGGTTACTGCCAACAAACGGTTTAACCTAGAAGAATGAAATTTGGCGAGCCAAGTGGGATTGGTGTACTGATCATTACCTGAAAGTTTCATCAAGATTGGGTGAAAAAGTGTGTGCTGAGATTTCAGGCAACTCGTAGTTTTTTGGAAGCTTGGCAGGCCCTTTCCATGAAAGTGATTCTCGCCAGTCTCTGCTTAGGGCTACATCAACAGCAAACAAACCATAGAGAGAGAACTTGAAACTGCTTTATTGTGTCAAGTTTCAACGAGCTAGCACAAACCGTGTTTGATTTAGAGTTCCAAATACATGTATCCCTATAGGAGAAAACAGAGTGAAACCTCAAAATGAAACCGGTTACTGCCAACGAACGGTTTAACCTAGAAGAACGAAATTTGGTGAGCCAAGTGGGACTGGTGTACTGATCATTACCTGAAAGTTTCATCAAGATTGGGTGAAAAAGTGTGTGCTGAGATTTCAGGCAACTCGTAGTTTTTTGGAAGCTTGGCAGGCCCTTTCCATGAACGTGATTCTCGCCAGTCTCTGCTTAGGGCTACATCAACAGCAAACAAACCATAGAGATAGAACTTGAAACTGCTTTATTGTGTCAAGTTTCAAAAAGCTAGCACAAACCGTGTTTGATTTAGAGTTCCAAATACATGTATCCCTATAGGAGATAACAGAGTGAAACCTCAAAATGAAACCGGTTACTGCCAACGAAAGGTTTAACCTAGAAGAACGAAATTTGGCGAGCCAAGTGGGATTGGTGTACTGATCATTTCCTGAAAGTATCATCAAGATTGGGTGAAAAAGTGTGTGCTGAGATTTCAGGCAACTCGTAGTTTTTTGGAAGCTTGGCAGGCCCTTTCCATGAAAGTGATTCTCGCCAGTCTCTGCTTAGGGCTACATCAACAGCAAACAAACCATAGAGATAGAACTTGAAACTGCTTTATTGTGTCAAGTTTCAAAGAGCTAGCACAAACTGTGTTTGATTTAGAGTTCCAAATACATGTATCCCTATAGGAGAAAACAGAGTGAAACCTCAAAATGAAACCGGTTACTGCCAACGAAAGGTTTAACCTAGAAGAACGAAATTTGGAGAGCCAAGTGGGATTGGTGTACTGATCATTACCTGAAAGTATCATCAAGATTGGGTGAAAAAGTGTGTGCTGAGATTTCAGGCAACTCGTAGTTTTTTGGAAGCTAGGCAGGCCCTTTCCATGAAAGTGATTCTCGCTAGTCTCTGCTTAGGGCTACATCAACAGCAAACAAACCATAGAGATAGAACTTGAAACTGATTTATTGTGTCAAGTTTCAAAGAGCTAGCACAAACCGTGTTTGATTTAGAGTTCCAAATACATGTATACGTACAGGAGAAAACAGAGTGAAACCTCAAAATCAAACCGGTTACTGCCAAGGAACGGTTTAACCTAGAAGAACGAAATTTGGCGAGCCAAGTGGGATTGGTGTACTGATCATTACCTGAAATTTTCATCAAGATTGGGTGAAAAAGTGTGTGCTGAGATTTCAGGCAACTCGTAGTTTTTTGGAAGCTTACCAGGCCCTTTCCATGAAAGTGATTCTCGCCAGTCTCTGCTTAGGGCTACATCAACAGCAAACAAACCATAGAGATAGAACTTGAAACTGCTTTATTGTGTCAAGTTTCAAAGAGCTAGCAAAAACCGTGTTTGATTTAGAGTTCCAAATACATGTATCCCTATAGGAGAAAACAGAGTGAAACCTCAAAATGAAACCGGTTACTGCCAACGAACGTTTTAACCTAGAAGAACGAAATTTGGCGAGTCAAGTGGGATTGGTGTACTGATCATTACCTGAAAGTTTCATCAAGATTGTGTGA